>NC_139948.1:17892680-17930180 GCF_963454915.1 Gymnoscopelus microlampas
GGGTTAAGTAATGAAACAAGGTTACAAGGTCTGTAATCTGGGGAAGGAAATAGTCAAGGCCGACTTTTTTTGGGGTCGGGGGCTGTGAGCTAACTGCTGCTGTCAATCAAAACGAGGCTCCTTACGTCAGTGGTTGCCGAGGACCCCCAAATTGATATGTATGTGGCCGCGGACCTCCACCTGAAAGCATGTTGTGCCAGGAACCCCCAGAAGTCCCTGGCACAATGTTTGCCTTTAAAAAAAAAAAAAGTAAAGTTTGCACACATTTTCAAGATTTTGCAAAAATAGCAGATCTACAAGCTTGTAGCCAATGCCTTACGTTACAAACCACACTACTTTAACCAAACGTAAGCGTAACACAATACATGAAATGAGGTGATGCTGCGTTTGCAATGGCACAACGGGCAAAGAGTGTTGGCTGAAGATTTAAGACAGGCTACAGACAGTAGGCAGCTAGCGGAGCGCCATAACAAATGGCTTACAATGCATTTCGACAACTTCCACTTTGTTCCCAACACCGCCGACATTCCCCCCGTGACCCCCGAACCCTGAACTCTGACCCTGTGGCATTGTTGACCAGTCAAGATCGCGGTACGCTCTCCGCAAAGGACCCAGAATTCCAATGGTGCATGTTTCACACCAGGAGAGCAGAGCCTTTCTTTGGTATCGTTAAACGCACGCATGCACACACGCGCACACACACACACACACACACACACACACGCACACACACACACACACACACACACACACACACACACGCACACGCACACGCTTGTTTGTTTTACTTAGTATACTTGTGAGGACATCAACATTTTATTAGGACGCTGATTATATGAATGCCATTTTTGCCCTTTTTAACCCTAACCCTAAAGTCTATTTCTCTGATTTTAATATACTATACTTGTGGGGACATTTGGCCCTCACAAGACGCACGCACGCACGCACGCACGCACGCACGCACGCACGCACGCACGCACACACACACACACACACACACACACACACACACACACACACACACACACACACACACACACACACTAATCGGCAGTGCTCTTCACACCTCCACACCCTGGGGCATTGTTTATGAAAGCATGTCCACTTAGTGCTGTCCTGTCTGGACCCTGCAGCCATGGCATCAATTACCCACATCCTGGGATCACTTGGTTCCCTTCTTTTCTCCCCTTGTGTTTGTCTTTCTCTGTGCTCTCCCTTTCTCTCCATTCCTTCGCCCACCTCGCCCCTCAGGGCATTGGCACCCTCCTTGCCTTTCTCTGCTGCTGTGATCCAACCCCTCCTCTTCCTCGATCCTCCTCCTCCTCCTCCTCCTCCTCGTCCGACCTCTTTCTGACACCGTGTGGCATTTCTCTCCTCCTTACAAAGCGGTGGGAACACTTAAAGGGCCACTTCACCCATTTTCAACCGTTCTTCATGTAATTGGTCCTCACTAATGCCCTATATGAGCCATTCTTTTTTTTTTGTTCAAGGTTTTTAGCCGCCAGCTGAAAGCGCGGCTCTGTATTCACTCTGACTCTGACCCGACAGATTTCCGACATGTATTCAACACTTTTTTTGCGTGATTGGCTGTCGTTTAAGCCAATGGGCGCCCTCGTCCTCCCAAGCTATGGGACTAGACACGCCTCTCTCAGTGGATTCGTCTGAGTGCTAGCCGAATTTGGCTAATAGTTAGCTTGTATGCTTGTATGATGTTACTAACTGTTTTTAGCCAAACGCGGTAATGTCCACTCTCCATTAGTTCTCGACGCAAGTAGGGATGGAGCTCGAAAACCGGGTACATTATATACCCGGGCATGAATTTATCGAGACCCGGGTATCGATAAGCTTTAGGCTTGTCGAGCCTGTTATCGAGTGCAGCGGCCCCTGACGTCATGTCTAAACTATCAAAACAAGAGGCGATCAAGAAATAAATCTAATCACTCACGCTGGCACAAACATGTTGGTCTAAAAGTGTATTGATAGCTGCAAGTTGTGCCAAACAGCGCTGCCCGGGTTAACAAGGAAGAGGAATTTTATTGGCTCACTACATCACTATTTTAAGGGGGCTGTAAGCGTCCATTTGGTTCCATTTGTACACTCGGGTGGTTGCGTCGTTGTTGTGTTTACATGTGCGGTGCAGCGGTGAAACTGCACCGAACGAGTGAAACGCTCAAAAGTTTCACTCGTCCTCTTCTACCCAAGGTAGCAAGTCTCCGTTGACAATTTTAATTATCCAATTGATAATAATCCGTTTGGGATCTCCCTGTGAATGAATAACTAGTGTTGCTGAGCGTGTCCGTCCCTCAGTCTATCGTTGCCGAAAATGGCAGATCTACAAGCTCACAACGTGGTGCGAACAGACGCAGTGTGAGCTTGGAGATCGGCTATGTTTGGTGCGTGACACCGTCGTACGATGAAGTATAAATTGCGCTTTTAAAGTGACAGTACACAAATTAACCGTTTCTTCAATATTATTTTCCAAAAGTAAAAAGGTCACTTGCCTTCTGTCTGTTACTCTGTAAAGTACTGTATTTGAAGGCCCTAGTAAAATGTAGTGCGAGTGATATATTTTGGTTAAAACAAAGAAAAAATAAATATGCATTTTTTGTTATAAAGAGTTGAAGAGACATGGAGATTTTATAGTAATTATTACAGTACTATTCATAATATAAAGCCATTTAACACTTATTGCACATTATATGAATGGTTGTTTTAATGATAGGCAAAAATATTTTTAACTTTTGTCATTTTAATTTCAGATAGTTGTCAGCCACAAACACACACACACACACACACACACACACACACACACACACACACACACACACACACACACACACACACACACATCCTTTATATTGGTAGCCAACCGATGAACCTCTCTGTTGAGTTATTTTGGTTGCATTGGAATGGCTGAGATTTCATTTTAAAGACCACTTTTACATTTTGTGCTGCAGATTGGGGCAAAAAAAGCCTGCCGCTGGCGGCTATATTATGACTTTAGTCATTTCTTGTTTATTTTATATTATCACATACATGCTATAAATCAGTAGAGACCCCCACTTTAACGTATGCTTTATGGCCACGGACCCCTAGGGACCACCTGGCCCAGGGACCCCCATCTGAAAATATTTAGTGCCAGGGACCCCCAGAAGAGAAAAGTTATGTTAAGAAATTCAACATCATTCAAAATGTTCCAAACATTTTCAAGATGTTTCAAAACATTTTTAAAAATATCAGATGTACAAGCTCGCTGCGCCGCCTCAAAGTGACGCGCTGTGAGCTTGTAGATCTGATATTTTTGAATAGCCAAAGTATAAAATATGGATAAAGTGGTTAAAATGATTGTGATGCTGTATTTTAAATTGAATCGATTTTTTTTTTAAACATACTGGTTTTAAATAGACAATTTATTCAAATATGTAAATGATCTCATTAAATATAAACGATTCACATATGCAAAGTACAAAAGTATTCACATTGAAATATACTTAAGTGCTGAAAGTAAAAATAAAAGGATTCCCTCTGCTTGCAATGAGGGAACAGGGCGCATGCGCACGCAGCGACCGGCAGTGAGAGATATGTTTAATGTATGTAATATGTTTTGCTAACTCTTGCTGTAAACCTATTTGCCCTTTTAGGACATTAATAAAGTTAAACCTTGAAAGTAAAAGTACTCATTTTTCAGAATATCCCATTTCACACGTTTCCAAATGTGTAAAAATGCTTTGAAAAGAAGAAAAAAAAACAGCAGATCTATGTTGTGAGCTTGTAGATTTCAAATAGCCTAAAGTATACATAGGACTGTAGTGGTTAATGTACGTTTTGTAATAATATTAAAAATCTATAAAGTAACCAAAGTTTTCAAGTAATTGTAGTGAAGTAAAAGTACTATATTTGCCTCTGAGGTGTAGTGGAGTAGAAAAGTAAAAGTATTGGAAATACTCAAGTAAAGTACAAATAACTCAAAATTGTACTTAAGTACATGTACTTAGTTACTTTACACCGCTGCTCTGCACAGGTGAAGATGATTTAGTGTTGATGAGTAAAAAGCAATCTGTGGGGATCTATTCACTCTGCAGGATGAAGATCTGGTCAGAAAACGGAAATGGTTTGTCCATGTGACGTTCGGTTGAACGTGTTCAACGCACCGGATCCAGTAGGCGGGGCTTTAAACAGGATGTGAATACGGATTTTAAAAATACGCTGCCAGGCGCACTACGTCTGCTTTCAAACATTTTGTCTTGCATCACGTCACGCTCCTCTGCTGAAGGTAAACTAATGTTTGATTTATATCTAAAGTTTAAACACTCACTGTGTGGGGGTTTGTAGATCTAACCCTGCCATATGCTCATGTGTGTTTATAAATCTACTTTAGCCTTGGATCAAGACGGCCCGTCAGGGATTGTATTATTTATGGTGATCGAGTCTGATGTTTGTTGGTAGTTTTAAACGGATCATAAATCCCCATAAATGAACCCAATCCAACATATAAAGTGTTTAAACACAAAGCCACGGATGTTACCCGTCCATACGGGTCTGTTGTGTTCCGTAATATTACGTAGAGTTTAATAAAGACGCGTTTTAGTCACGTGTGTGTCTGAACGCCGTTCTAATTCCACATTTACATGGACATTTACCTGCTGCAACAGCGCCACTTTACCAAATAGTTTGTGGTTCTGTGTTTAAGGCTCGTGCGTCTATACTTATGTATGCATTGTAAATATAAAGTGATTATCTTAAAGCCACAGATGTTATCCGTACATACGGGATGTTAGTGTTCAGTTAATGTTCAGTATAGATTAATAAAGAAGTGTTTTAATGCCCTCTGTGGATGAACGTCATTGTATTTCTTGGGTTACATGGGGTGTAATACCGGTGTTCACCTGCAACAGCGCCACTTACACCCATTGAATGATATATACAGTGATGTTCAGACAGACCAGATTGAAACATTTATTTATTGAATAAAACGGAATATTACTGAACATAAAGGGTCTGTATGGTGGGATAACATCTGTGGCTTTGGGATAAACACGTTATATTTAGAGTAACATACATTTATCAAGATGTTTGAGACTTTAACATGGAACTAACTACAAACACTATTTTTGGAGAGTGTTAAGAATGTCAACGATAGGATAATAATATGACATTTTATTTGTACAGCACTTTTCACATTTCATACTTTTCATGAAATATCTAGAACAAAACAAATGTAAAAGCCTGAGGATAGAGATTAAACTGAGCTAAATTGTAACATAAGATAAATAACACTCAGGCAGGATAATAAGTAATCTAAACTAAATATCGTTATCAAAATCGATAAGAAATCTGAGTCTTGATCTAAGGCTAAGATGAAATATCGTCTCTATCGGGAGGAAACCATAGAATGTCCCAAACTGTTACTTTTCAGGATTAAAAAATGGCAACAGTAGCAGATCTACAAGCTCAAAACGTGTTGCTTTGTGCCACGTTTCAAGCTTGTATATATATGCTACTGTTGATGGTACTACTTGAAAATGTGTCCACATTTTTCAATATGTTTTTTTAAAGCGAACATTTTTAACACTAATATTTGCTTCTGGGGGGATTCTACAAATGTCTTCTAAATCAGTGGTTCTCAAACTTTTTCGTGCCAAGGACCCCCAAATAGACATTTATTAGCCCGCGGACCCCCATTTGAAAAGATAAGCCAGGGACCCCCATAATAGAAGATTGTTACGTCTCTCTAGCAGTGATTTTCAACCATTTTAATTTCAAAGACCCCCAGTTTGACATACATTAGGGCTACAGACCCCCATTTAATGGCATGTATGTCTCTGGGACCCCAATTCATATTGTAAAATCAATGTTAATTTAACTCTGAGAGTGTACAAATGGAACCAAATGGACCCGTTAGGGTCCATTTGGTTCCATTTGTACACTCTCAGAGTTACAGACCCATAAGGGTCCATTTGGTCCCTGTCCATCATTTAGCTGGGGACCCCCTGGAACCCCCTCAAGTACCCCTGGGGGTCCCCGGACCCCACTTTGAGAACCAATGTTCTAAATCATACGTTTTTTGAAAAAAAAACTTATGTTGCTATAATCAAACTTTTTCATGTCAAGGACAAGGACCACCCAAAATGATATGTATATTTGTTCCAGGGACCCCCCAGAAGCAAAAATTTGAGTAAAAGAAATTCAGAAATGTTCACAATTTTTCAAAAAATACAAGCTCATAGCGCGGCACTCGGTGCCGCGCTATGAGCTTGTAGATCTGCTATTTTTGAATAGCCAAAGTATAAGATAATGGTGAAAGTGTTTACACTGACGCGTTCCCGGTCTTAAAGGGTTGACACTATAGCATACATACTATAGCATACATAGTGTCAGCATACATAGTGTCAACCCCGCGTGTGGCCCGGGGGCCACACGCGGCCCTCACCTTAACTTAATGCGTCCCACAGGTTAATGGTGATATATATTATTGATTTCAGCTGTTCCAATTCCAAACATGCAATCATGACCCGCTTTAATTACTTCAGTCTATATTATTAGTTCAATGACTTTATGTCCAATGTATTTGTATTTAAGTTCATAAAGTTAACGTAAAGGTAGGGTAAGTGATATTTTTTGGTTAAAACAAAAAGTATAGTGTTAAAAGGTTAAAATACTATATTCTGATAGTAATCATTGCAATAGAGTGTTTGTTCAGTAACAGATGTCTCCCTGTCTCTCCAGCTCTTTAATAAACAGAAAATACATTTTCCGGTAGGTGTCAAAATCTCAGCCAATCAGGAGAAAGTACCAATTTTTAAGCTTAATTTGTATAGTGTTTCAGTTCCAATTTTGTCTGCTCATTTCTTAGTGTCATCACTTCCAATTTCACTTGTTTAATCTATATCCTGATTGAGTTCTCTTTCCTGGTTGGATAAAATTGGAAATGAAACTGAAACGAAAATGCATTTTCTGTTTTATAAAGAGCTGGAGAGACAAGGAGACTCCTAATACTGAACAAACACTCTATAGCAATGAGTACTATCAGAATATAGAGCTATTTAACAATTATTTTAACCAACGCAAATCACTTACCCTACCTTTAATTATAAGCAAATCCATTTGAAATTAAATTTAAAAAAAACTTCAGGATTCCAATTCCAAAATAGCTGATCTACAAGCTGAAAACGCGTCGCAATGCGACGCGTTTTGAGCTTGTAGATCAGCTACTTTTGTGTGACATACTAGAATGACGAATTTAATTTACAAAAAAAAGTATAAAAAAATATGGAGATAAGAGGTGTCTGCCCGCGACAGCAACAATAATATGCAATGTGTCCCTCTGGAGTGAGTGTGGAAATATAGTGGCCCTCTACACCCCTGCACTATAGCCCATTGGTTCTCAAAGTGGGGTCCGGGGACCCCCAGGGGTCCTTGAGGGAGTTCCAGGGGGTCCCCAGCTAAATGATAGATTAGGCACCAAATGGACCCTTATGGGTCTGTAACTCTGAGAGTGTACAAATGGACCCTAACGGGTCCATTTGGTTCCATTTGTACACTCTCAGAGTTAAATTAACATTGATTTTACAATATGAATTGGGGTCCCAGAGACATACATGCCATTAAATGGGGGTCCGTAGCCCTAATGCATGTCACACTGCGGGTCCTTGACATTAAAATGGTTGAAAATCACTGCTAGAGAGCCGTAAAAATCTTCTATTATGGGGGTCCCTGGCTTATCTTTTCAAATGGGGGTCCGCGGGCTAATAAGTGTCTATTTGGGGGTCCTTGGCACGGAAAAGTTTGAGAACCACTGCTATAGAGCATCGCAGTTGCGCAGAATCCGGGTGCCGGAAGTAAATACTCAATGCATTTTTCCCATTGACTTTTCCAAAAATATTTATATCAATGAATTTAAGCCTAGAATCAAGCCATCCAGGATTCTGGTGAATCATGACCATAAAACCTTTTTTTCTGTGATTTTTAAAATTTTATATTTAATGATATGATATACTATAATAAATACCCTTTGTTTTGCCGTTTTCAAAAAAGTTTTTTCACAGAATCAAATGTTTTATGGTCATGATTCACCAGGATCCTGGATAGCTTGATTCTAGGCTTAAATTAATTTATATAAATATTTTCGGAAAAGTCAATGGGAAAAATGCATTGAGTATTTACTTCCGGCAACTGGAAGTGGGCGGGAACTGCGACGCTCTATAGCCTACTTAAAAACTGTATTTTCTATTATTATTGTTATTATTATACAATGTATTAAATGTAATGTTGGTATATATCTGTGTCTTGCAGGTTAATCATGTGACCTTCTGCAGAGTGGACTAAATCTACTTCATACAGTGAGTTAAAAACGCTGAGTCATGGCTCCTAGCTATGACTCAGCGTTTGACTCGCTGTATGAATGCTTCAGGGAAGGTTCAAAGGATGGAGTCATCAGGAGATAGCTGGTAACGGAGTGTCTGTAACTCAGGACAAGGGGCTTGAAGATGGAACCTCGATGGAGTCGACGCAGCAACGAGGCCCTGAGAGCTGAAACGTATAACGGTGCCAACGAACGCTCTCCGTTTGAGATACAAGGCGTACGGTGCTCGGGACGTGGTGCCATACAACCTACGCGGCTCTATTAATACCAGCTATCTTCAACCACGCGGCGGGAGGCCCCACACGGTACGTACCTGGATCACACCTGGCCAGCAGTGGTGGAAAGTAACTAGGTGCATTTACTTGAGTACTGTATTAAGTGCAACTTCAAGGGATTTGTACTTTCCTTGAGTATTTCCAAATTTCAATACTTTTACTTTTACTCCACTACATCTCGGATCCAAATATTGTACTTTTTACTTCACTACATTTATTTGAAAACTTTATTTTAGTTACTTTGTAGATTTTGACTATAATTACAAAAAATGTATTAACCACTTCAGCCATACATTTTGGCCATTTGAAATTAGCCGATCTACAAGCTCACAATGCGATGCGACTCATTGTGAGCTTGTAGATTGGCTATTTTCAAAAGATTTTAATATATTTTGAAAACTTGTGAAACAGGATATTCTACATAATGTGTACTTTTTTATTTTTGGTACTTCAAGTACATTTTGATACCAGTACCTTTGTACTTTTACTCAAGTGAATTTTGAATTCTGGACTTTAACTTGTAACAGAGTATTTCTACATTGCAGTAGTGATACTTTTACTTAAGTAAAAGCAAATCAGTATTTTCTTCCACCACTGCTGGCCATTATAAACTAGGGCTGTGTCACCATTACAAAATGGAAGTTGACGATTCATTGTCACATGATTGATTGTGATCAAAGATTGAATTGTGTTTGACGTTGAGCATTGGAACATTATGAATACAAATGTAATTTATTTTTGGCTTTTAGGGCTTCGTAAACAAAAGTTGCACAAGGTAGATATGACACATAATATACATCATTTAATTACAACAAATACATTCATAGTGGGATTAGCAGAGTGGAAATAGCCAATCTACAAGCTCAAAACGTGTCGCATTGCAACACGTTTTGAGCTGGTAGATCTGCTATTTCCACAAAATGTTTGAAAATATATGAACATTTTTAACATGGTAATGATTATGACGATTATGCATAACATAATTGCAAATTCAAATAATTGCAATTAGGCTATTGCGTAATAATTGTGACCGGTCTAGTATAAACCCTAGGGTTTATACTCATGGTAACTGATGACTGGTATGAGAGCCACTGGTCTAGCGGCTCAGAGCTGAACCAAGACGTCTGTGGTTTTATTTTCAAGCCGAATCCCAACCCTCAACATTCTGCCTCCTCCAGTGTTATGGAGAAATTGGTGACCTGACAAAAGATGTGTCCATCGTGTCCATCACATGTCAAACATCCAAAGTTAAATCACTGCTGTTAGTTTATGAACAGAGTTGCTCTGTTCATAAACAAACGGTTGTTATTTACATTTGGACATGGTGATGTTTTTGTGGAGTCCACGAGATGGTCGCATGTTTTCTGAAGGTCACCAATTTCACTGTGACCCTTGGCCAAATGATATTCATGTGGGGGTCCTTGATATGAAAACATTTGAGAGCCAATGTCTTTAGTTGTTTCTGAAACTTGATGAAATGATAAGCATCGTAGACTTTACTTGAACATGGTGTTTGATACAGGAATAGACGGCACCTCTTTGCTAAATTGGCAATGTTTCTCCCAAAATGTAAAGCAAATAAAAAATGTGCAAAAAAGCAGGGGTCTTCAACAGGGGGTCCGGGACCCAGAGTTACTACAGGGGGTCCGCCAAATCTTTTTTTACATTAACCACTTGAACCCTAGCATCCCTTTGCTGAGGAGAACTTAAGCCAAAAATAGCAGATCTACAAGCTCACAACGCCTCGCGCTGCGAGGCGTAGTGAGCTTGTAGATCGGCTATTTTTTAGCAAAGAGTTATAGGTGTAGAGGGAAAAAAGAGCAGCAAAAGTTTATCTCAAACATAATTTTATACAATATAGAGGGGGTCCCTGCTTCAGCTCTCTCTCAGCTAGGGGGTCCTTGGCCTGAACACGTTGAAGACCCCTGTCTTAAAGGGATAGTTTAAGGGTAAGACCACTTTGGTAGAGGTTTGGGTTGTGTATTTACCTTGCCATGATGTAACTCCAAAGGTGGGCAAGAAATAAAAAATAATTGCTCCATTGATTAGAAATTGATAATTCAAAATATGCTCCTCATTGACTTACATTGTACGGTAAAACAGCTCTCAAAGTCACTCTTTTAGCACATAAATGAACCCAAACAATGTTGATTCAGACAATATAGAGCATCACCAAACCCAGTACTGTTTGTTTTTTTAATAAAAATGTCAACTTACTGTTGATTTTACTATTTGAAGATCTGGATCCGGATCCGCCGATCCAGTCCGGGTTTTCTACTTATTAAAAATGGCAAAATCAACAGGAAATTGACATTTTTATTTAAAAAAAAACAGTACTGGGTTTGGTGATGTTCTATATTGTCTGAATCAACTTCGTTTGTATTCGTTTTTGTGCTAAAAGAGTGACTTTGAGAGCTGTTTTACTGTACAATGTAAGTCAATGAGGAGCATATTTTGAATTATCAATTTCTAATCAATGGAGCAATTCTTTTTTTATTTCTTGCCCACCTTTGGAGTTACATCATGGCAAGGTAACTACACAACCCAAACCTCTACCAAAGTGGTCTTGCCCTTTAAAACACTTTTTCCTATGGATTAGTCACCCCATGGAGACTTGAATTCATGGATATGTTTTTTTCTCATTCCTAAACCAATAATTTGATGACCGGCAGCGGTTCCGGTAGGAGACACAAAGAGTCTCCTTTGTGCCTACCGGTCCATAATTCAAGGCTTCATGGGGTGACTAATCGATTAAAAAAAAGTGTGTTTTTGGGTCAACTATCCCCTTTTAAGTAATGTAAAGTATACATGATGTGAACATGTACGGGTGGGTACATCATTATCAGTCCTAAAACATATTGTTTTATGCCCACAGTGGCTGTAGGCCAGTCAAGCATCTTCAAAGCATGTACTTAGAGGAGTAGTTCACCCAAAAAAATACTTATTTTCTATAAATTGCACACCCCATGAAGCCTTGAATTCATGATTTAGTTTTTGTCTCATTTCTAAGCCAATAATTTGATGACCGGGTGTATTTCCGGTAGGAGACACAAATAATTTACTTTGTGTCTCATTAGCCGGTAGGAGACGGGAATCTAATTATTGGCATAGGCATGCGACATAAACAAATCCATGAATTCAAGGCTTCATGGCGTGTGCAATTGGTAGAAAATAAGTCATTTTGTGGGTGAACTACTCCTTTAAGTTACTTAATTACTTACTTTGAGGAATAGAAATGGCCAATTACACATTGAAGTGCCCACTTTTCCCGGGTGCCCACTCTTCTAGTTATAAAATGTTGATTTATTTTCAAACATGTTCAATGTTCATGTACAATACAATTAAATCCTTAATCACAATTATTTGTGACAATTACTCAAGTAAAATGCCATAATGGTGACACAGCCCTGTCAGTGACCAGCTTATGGCTCTACAGACCATCTTGGCTTCCAAAATGTCACCCTGTAAGGCCTGCTCAACTCAACGTTTTTGTTTTCTTTTTTGTGTCTTTACAGAACACGAAGATGACAAGAAGAAGACGTCCGTAAGTGAAGATGGCAGGAAGGTAGGAACCTTTTGATTGCAGCTGCTGCTTGTTAAGGGGGCTACATGCTACCATATACCATGTATGTGGTCATTTGCGTCGTCTATCGTTTCACGTCATTTGCATCGCGTCATTTGTGGGTAAAGCTTCATCACGTCGGTCCACATCACATAGGACCATGTGCCTTTCTGTGATGTGGATTTATGTGATTTTATTTATTGTTTCACGTAATTTGCGCCCAAAGCTTTGATCACATCGGTCCACATCACATACGACCATATGTGGTCGTAACTTCTCCTCTTTTTCTCTATTCTTTGCTTTAATAAAGCAATAACAAGATCATTTGTTTTTATTTACTTTTGTGTCTGAGTTGTTTGATCGATTTTTTATTTTTGTCTATCTTTCTTTTCACAAACACATTTCTTTCTTCTTGCCTGTCTATTGCACTAGTTCTTCACTAGTGGTTTGTACAAATGTATGTGATGTGGAGCTATGTGATTTATGTCTGGTATCATTATGGTAGCATGTAGCCCCATTAACACTGTGTTAACAGTCATCTATGCTGTAGGTCTGTGCAAACTAAAAGAGAAAGCAAATGATGTGCGCTGTGTCATTTGCTTCTTTCTTAGTGTTTTTCAATTTCATTTGCTGTTGTCTGAGTCGTGGCTGCTGTTCAAGGTAAGTGATAGTAGTGACACGGTCTATCATTGGTTGTCGGGCAGAAACCTTCTATCTATCTATCTATCTATCTATCTATCTATCTATCTATCTATCTATCTATCTATCTATCTATCTATCTATCTATCTATCTATCTATCTATCTATCTATCTATCTATCTATCTATCTATCTATCTATCTATATATAATTATTTTTTTGTCGTAAATACATTTCTTTACTTGGTCATACCGTGTGACGGTGTCACACACTAAAGCAGTACAAACAGCCGATCTACAAGCTCACAACGCAAAAGATCATGATAATTACATTGGATCCATTGGCACACAGGTTATTTTGTGTCTATTTTAAAAAGTAACAATTTTGGACATACAAGGTTTCTGCCTGACCTCCATACTTTAACTTCCCCTCTTTTCTCTTCATTATTTGCTTGAATAAAGTTATAACGTTTTTTCCTTCTAGTGTGTCTTTGAGTTTTTTACAAATGGAACCAAATGGACCCGTCACTGGTCCATTTGGTTCTATTTGTAGTACTGACAGTATACGTATCCAGGCTGTAATGACAGGGTACAGTATATGTAGGCTTACGCTAAGCTGTATAATATAGTGACAGGGTACAGTATATGTATACTAGGTTGTATAATATAGTATATGTGGCTCTTGGTCACATAGCAAACTCACATAGTTAAACCTATTTGTGCTTTATTTATTTTTATAAAGTTAAAAATATAGCTTTTTTTTGCCCTGTCATAGTATCAACTAAACATTTTTTTAGCTTTAACTGTAAAATTTGCACTATCAGCGCCGCTTGCGTTGCGTCATTTAACGGGTGGCGGGCCAGCGGTTTGCGTCGTTTGCGTTCAATGCCCGTCATTCGTGAAGAATATGTAAGGGACTGGACCAGTTTTTTTTTATTGGGTCACAGCCAGCGTTTGTGTGATTTATGTCTCGTAGCATTTCGCGTCATTTGCGTTTTGATTTGATTTGCGTCGCGTCTCAGGATTTCACGTCATATCCGTGCAGGTAAGTCTTCATCACGTCAGCCCACATCACATAAGTCCATGGTGTGGTGTAGCGTAGTGTAGTATGTGATGTGGATTGATGTGATGTATGTGTTGTCATTTCACAACACATGCGGGTAAAAATTGCATTTGATTTCACGTCGCTTCCGTCATATGCAGGTAAGTCTTCATCACGTCAGCCCACATCACATATGACCGTACACGGGGGCCGTATGTGATGTGCATTGATGTGATGTATGTCTTGTGTTGTGTCATTTCACAACATATGCGGGTAAAACATCATCACGTTAGTCCACGTCACATATGAACATATGTGGAGGTATGTGATGCATGTCGTCCTTTACGTCGTGTGTCGTTTCGCGTAATTTTATTGCCGTTGTACCGTTTCAGGCTATTTGCGAGTAAAGCTTCATCACGTCAATCCACATCACATAATAATAATAATAATAATAATATCACATTACTGGTCGTAGGGTTAGGGTTATATGTGATGTGGATTTATGTGATTTTGTGATTATTTCACAACATTTGCGGATAGCTCGTCATTCACATCGGTCGGCAATTTTTTCTTTTAGGCGAGGTACACGCCGTTGTTTACAGTAGGTCAGAACAGGGAGAGATGTAGGGCCATCATTCATATCATATGCATTTAATGACTTTGGTTATTCCTGTTGCTTGTGTTGTATGTTGTGTATTAATGTCATTCATAGTGTTATATATTGTGTACTAATGTCATTCATAGTGTTGTGTACTAATGTCATTCATGCTGTTGCTGTATTGCTGACAAATATTGGCACAATTGATTTTGCGTTGCGTCATTTGCGGTAAAGCTTAATCACGCCAATCCACATCACATATGACCAGTATGTGATGTGAAGGTGTTTGACGGATGTCGGCATGTGCATCACGTATAGTTACTCGTTATTTGTGCCGTCATTTGCGAGTAAAGCTTCATCACGTCAATCCACATCACATAATAATAATAATAATAATAATATAATAAAATAATATAAACGATACATACAACCATATGACCAGTATGTGATGTGGACTTCGTTTCACGTTGTTTGCGTACAATGCTCGTCATTTGGCAGGAGAATAATGAAGAAAATGGACTGATGCTGGACTGAGACTGATGCAGAGAACATGAAACAAAGAATGCTGCTGCCATTGCGTCATATGCGCCTCGTATGATTTATGTCAATCGTTCACAAATGATGTAAATTATACGAGTCTCTCTATCTATCCCTCTCTCTGTCTCTTTATCCCTCATCTCTCTATCTCTATCCCTCATCTCTCTATCTCTCCCCCTGCTAAGTATGTTGGTGAATGTAATGCACATTACAAAGTGCTTTGGTTAAAGGTACTATAGATAAATTCACCATTTAAATTGTAAACTTTGAATTGAACTCATAGGCATCAGCTAGCAGCCACTGTGACACTGTGTAAGAGGCAGTTCAGTCACTGTAGACTGTATTACTCCTGGAAAATAAAATAAACCTTAGTCATAACTGTGTGATTGCATTCTAAACATTACAGTGATAACTGATGTCATTCAAAATTTGTAAGCTCTATATTTAACAGCTACCAGGCATTGTGCCACTGCAGAGGTTCCCAAACCTTTTAGCTCAGGACCCAAACTAGTGAAGATAATAGATTTGCAAGCTCACAACGAGCATGTAAATCTATTTTCACAACCTCTTTTTTTTGTTTTGTTTCTAATTTATTGCTTAGATTTGTTGTTTTCACGAAATAGCACATGTTTTATTTTGCTTGCTTCTTATATGTGCTTTTAATTCATTTTAATTTTACTATTTGACCCCAGAAAAAATAGTCACTGTTTGAATCTGGATCTGAAATTATCAATAAACAAGCAGTCACTGTTTGAATCTGGATCTGAAATTATCAATAAACAAGCAATGGCAAAAACACACTGGAATGTAAACATTTCAGTGTAAAGATTTTTAGCTCGAGACCCAAAAGAGAAATGTGATGTCTCCCTGGGACCTAGTGAGAATAGCAGATCTGCTGCAAGCTCGGCTTGTAGATCTGCTATTTTCATTACTCTTATTTTAATATTTTAAATGGAATTTCTTTGATTTTTGTTTTTAAATGTATCGGGTTCTTTTGAAACATAAGAATGTTTTACTACTCTAAATATGTTATTTTATTCATGTAAAACAAATGTAGGATACTAAAAGGAAAGAGGAATATTTACTGACTGATCTCAAAAACAAATGAAAACTGGCAGAAATAAAGCCTCACTCCATAAAAACCTTAAGGAAAACTCCTTAGACAGAGACTAAGAACATATATTTTTATTTTATTTTTTCTATGTTCATCAAGTGCTCCAAGTGTTCAAAGTGAAAAGTGCAGCAACACACATTTAGGTCGTAGGACCATCGTCAGTGCAATTAAAGCTTCATCACTTCAGTCCACATCACATAATGACCGTAGTGTAGTGTAGTATGTGATGTGGATTTCTGTGTTGTCATTTGTGGGTAAAGCTTCATTATTCATGCCGGTCAATAGGCGAGGCACTGACGATGGTCCTTTGACCCAAACGTCTGCACTTTTCACTTTTAGCACTTGGAGCTCTTTATGAGCATGAACAAATAAAACACTAATATATTTTTTTAGTCTCGGTCTAAGGTGTTTTTCTTTAGGTTTTTGTGGAGTGAGTCTTTTCTTCAACCGGTTTTCCTTTTGTATAAAGATGTTAACATGGCTTCACATTTATGGTCTGTAATGATTAAATTATTACACATTTGTAAATGTTTTTGTTTGGAAGAGTCAAGATTGTATTTCACACTTGTAAGTTCTGTGGATATTTTTGCTTTGTTTTTTTGATAAAAATATGATGTATTGTTTACCTGATGATTAAATGCATTATCAGGTTGTCATTTAAAAAAAAAGTAAAACAAAAAATCCACAGAGCTTTAAAAAGTGTTGAATAAAATAGTTTTTCCTTTAAAAACAATCTTAATTGTGAACTACATTTTGCTCATGTACAGAGCGTTAATCGATAGGGTTATGTTTTGATGTTGTAGATCTTTGATTTGATTGAATACTTTATTAACAGGTTTGTGGTGGGGGGGGGTATTTACTCATGACCCAAGAAAATGTGTCCACGACCCACCATTGAGTCCCGACCCATAACTTGGGAAACAGCGGACCAGGGTCCATTTGTTGCCTTAAATGTATGAGGTTCTTTTGAAATATGAGAACTTTTTATTTCTGTAAGTGTTTTATTTTAAAGAAATGTAGGAAACTAAAAGGAAAAAGAGAAAGATTGATAGACAGAGATTAAGAAAATCTATTTTTGTTTTATTTGTTTCATGATCATAAAGTGATCCAAGTGCTCAAAGTGAAAAGTGCAGCAACACACATTTAGGTCATAGGACCATCGTCAGTGCTATATCATCAGATCTAATCATTTGCGGTTAAAGCTTCATTACGTCAGTCCACATCACATAATGACCATAGTGTATGTCTGGTGTAGTGTAGTGTAGTGTAGTATGTGATGTGGATTTATGTCTCGTATCATTTTGCGTAATTTGATTTGCGTCTCGTCTTATCATTTCACGTCACTTATAAGTCATTTGCAGGTAAGTCTTCATCACGTCAGTCCACATCACATATGACCATAGGCGCTGTATGTGATGTGGATTTATGTGTTGTCATTTGCGGGTAAAGCTTCATTATTCACAGCGGTCAGTAGGCGATGCACTGATAATGGTCCTTTGGCCCAAACGTTTGCTGCTGCACTTTTCACTTTTAGCACTTGGAGCTCTTTATGAGCATAACAAATTAAAACACTAATATATTTACTTAGTCTTTGTCTAACAAGTTTTCCATAAGTTTTTTGTGGAGTGAGTCTTCTTCAATCGGTTTTTATTTTTTTTAAAGATGTTAACATAGCTACCCATTTATGGTCTGTAAATGATTACATTATTACAATTTTTAAAAATATAAAATTGGTTAGAGGAGTCAAGATTTTATTTCACACTTGTAAGTTTTGTGGACATTTTTGTTTTTTGATAACAAATATGATCTATATGTCATTTACCCGATTAAAAGCATTATCAGGTTTTTATTAAAACAAAGTAAAACAATGTCCACAGAGCTTTAAAAAAGTGTTAAATAAAATAAAGTTCCTCTAAAAATGTCAATCTTAATTGTGAAACTTAATTACATCTTGCTCATGTACTTAATCCATAGGGTTAGGTTTTCATCTGCCGTAGTTGTAGATCTTTAATTAAATGTTCATGTACAGAGTGTTAATCCATAGGGTTATGTTTTCATCTGCTGTAGTTGTAGATCTTTGAAATGTGTAAATCAGTGGTTCTCAACCTTATTCTGGATCTGACCACTTAACATGGCAGCCGTGTTAAGTGGACAGATGGGTGGGCCTTTTCAGATCATGCTTTAAAGACCAATCAATCCATTGGTACTAACTTAGTATACATTATTTATTTGGTATAACTTTTTTTATATTAAATCTTAATGTTTTTGCCAAATATTTAGGAGGAGAACCACTGGTTTAAATTTCAACTAAATGTAAGTTGTATGTTAAACAATTGATTCCCCTACTTTATGGAATTGCTTTTTTTTAAA
Organism: Gymnoscopelus microlampas; assembly: GCF_963454915.1. NCBI lineage: Eukaryota > Metazoa > Chordata > Actinopteri > Myctophiformes > Myctophidae > Gymnoscopelus > Gymnoscopelus microlampas. Next base: position 17,911,178 of record NC_139948.1, read on the forward strand.
TTTACTTCATGAAATTAGTTTGAGCTTGTAGATCTTCACTCTTGTAGATTTTCTTTATGGAATTTCTTATTTAGCATTTTCCTAAATTTATTTTGAATGTTTTTCTTTATTTTTGTGACATTGATCTTGTAGATCGGCTATTTTCACATTGTATAATGTTTATTGGACATCAACAATATTCCAATATGTCATATCTGCTCTATTCAGAACAAACCAATGTCATTTTCAAATGTATTTAATACATTACAATGTTCAATGAACCGTAATCCACAGGCCAATCACCTGCTGGAAGCTTTGATTGAATACTTTATTAACAGGTTCGGGGGAGGGAAGGGGGTTTATTTACTCATGACCCAAGAAAATGTGTCCACGACCCATTATTGAGTCCCGACCCATAACTTGGGAAACAGTGGACCAGGGTCCATTTGTTACCTTAAATGTATGAGGTTCTTTTGAAATATGAGAACTTTTTATTTCTGTAAATGTTTTATTTTAAAAAAATGTAGGAAACTAAAAGGAAAAAGAGGAAGATTTATAGACGGAGATTAAGAAAATCTATTTTTGTTTTATTTGTTTCATGATCATAGTGATCCAAGTGCTCAAAGTGAAAAGTGCAGCAACACACATTTAGGTCATAGGACCATCGTCAGTGCTATATCATCAGATCTAATCATTTGCGGTTAAGGCTTCATTACGTCAGTCCACATCACATATGACCATAGTGTATGTCTGGTGTAGTGTAGTGTAGTGTAGTATGTGATGTGGATTTATGTCTTGTATCATTTTGCGTAATTTGATTTGCGTCTCGTCTTATCATTTCATGTCACTTATAATTCATTTGCAGGTAAGTCTTCATCATGTCAGTCCACATCACATATGACCATAGGCGCTGTATGTGATGTGGATTTATGTGTTGTCATTTGCGGGTAAAGCTTCATTATTCACAGCGGTCAGTAGGCGATGCACTGATGATGGTCCTTTGACCCAAACGTTTGCTGCTGCACTTTTCACTTTTAGCACTTGGAGCTCTTTATGAGCATGAAAAATTAAAACACTAATATATTTACTTAGTCTCTGTCTAAGGAGTTTTCCATAAGGTTTTTGTGGAGTGAGTCTTTTCTTCAACCGTTTTTAATTTTTTATAAAGATGTTAACATGGCTACCCATTTATGGTCTGTAAATGATTACATTATTACAATTTTCAAAAATATAAAATTGGTTCGAGGAGTCAAGATTTTATTTCACACTTGTAAGTTTTGTGGACATTTTTGTTTTTTGATAACAAATATGATCTATATGTCGTTTACCCGATTAAAAGCATTATCAGGTTTTTATTAAAACAATGTCCACAGAGCTTTAAAAAAGTGTTAAATAAAATGAAGTTCCTCTAAAAATGTCAATCTTAATTGTGAAACTTAATTACATGTTGCTCATGTACTTAATCCATAGGGTTAGGTTTTCATCTGCCGTAGTTGTAGATCTTTAATTAAATGTTAATTTCTGCTGTAGTTGTAGATCTTTGAAATGTGTAAATCAGTGGTTCTCAACCTTATTCTGGATCTGACCACTTAACATGGCAGCCGTGTTAAGTGGACAGATGGGTGGGACTTTTCAGAGCATGCTTTAAAGACCAATCAATCCATTGGTACTAACTTAGTATAAATTATTTATTTAGTATAACTTTTTTATATTAAATCTTAATGTTTTTGCCAAATATTTAGGAGGAGAACCACTGGTTTAAATTTCAACTAAATGTAAGTTGTATGTTAAACAAATGATTCCCCTACTTTATGGAATTGCTTTTCTTTTTTTAATTTACTTTATGAAATTAGTTTGAGCTTGTAGATCTTCACTCTTGTAGATTTTCATTATTTTCTTTTCTTTATGGAATTTCTTATTTAGCATTTTCTTAAATTACATTATTTTGAATGTTTTTCTTTATTTTGTGACATTGATCTTGTAGATCGGCTATTTTCACTTTTTATAATGTTTTTTGGACATCAACAATATTCCAATATGTCATATCTAATCCATTCAGAACAAACCAATGTCATTTTCAAATGTATTTAATACATTACAATGTTCAATGAACCGTAATCCACAGGCCAATAACCTGCTGGAAGCTTTGATTGAATACTTAATTAACAGGTTGGGGGGGGGGGGTTATTTACTCATGACCCAAGAAAATGTGTCCACGACCCATTATTGAGTCCCGACCCATAACTTGGGAAACAGTGGACAAGGGTCCATTTTGTTCCATGTTTCCTTAAATATATGATGTTCCTTTGAAAAATAACGTTTTATTTCTGTACATTTATTTCTTTTTTTTTATTGTAGGAAACTAAAAGGAAAAAGAGGAATATTTACTGACTGTAGCTGGTCTCAAAAACAAAGCAAAACTGGCAGAAAAAAAGACTCCCTCCACAAACTCCTTAGACGGAGACAAAGAAAAGCTATTTTTATTTTATTCGTTTCATGATCATAAAGTGCTGTAAGGGATCAAAGTGAAAAGTGCAGCAGCAAACATTTAGGACCATCGTCAGTGCTATATCATCAGATCTAATCATTTGCGGTTAAAGCTTCATTACGTCAGTCCACATCACATATGACCATAGTGTATGTCTGGTGTAGTGTAGTATGTGATGTGGATTTATGTCTCGTTTCATTTTGCGTAATTTGATTTGCGTCTCGTCTTATCATTTCACGTCACTTCAGTCATGTGCAGGTAAGTCTTCATCACGTCAGTCCACATCACATATGACCATAGGCGCTGTATGTGATGTGGATTTATGTGTTGTCATTTGCGGGTAAAGCTTCATTATTCACGGCGGTCAGTAGGCGAGGCACTGACGATGGTCCTTTGACCCAAAAGTTTGCTGCTGCACTTTTCACTTAGCTCTTGGAGCACTTTATGAGCATGAACAAATAAAATGCAAATATATTTTCTTAATCTCTGTCTAAGGAGTTTTCCTTAAAGTTTGTGTGGAGTGAAAACATGGCTACCTATTTATGGCCTGTTCATGAATTTTCCATGGCCAGACATTTGGGATCAATAAAAGTAGGAAAAAAGGCTGTTATTCTAGTCCGGACTTGTCCTTTAACATGGCAGCCTTTTAAGTGGATAAACTGTGACGGGATAGATGAGGGAGGTCAGCAAGAGTTTTTTTTTGTGCAAATATTAATTTTAATATCTGTTAGTTTATTGTATCTTATCTGTATTTTGTTTTAGTTTTTCTCCTTTTTTATTTTTGTAATGTTAATTATTGACATGTATTTTGGGTTATTGTTTTCCTGTTTTCTTCTTGGTCGTCATGACTTCATAGGCTTGTCAAAATTACATAATAGCATTAGTCTTTGATGGATAATATCATTGGAAATTATGTAATACTTGCACAAAACATATTTCAGTTGTAATGTATGTTTTGTTTAACTTCCATTTACTGTATTTGAATGTGATGGTATTCTATGTATGTGTTTACCTTGTTTATTGTGAGTCACTCTGGACAAAGAGTATAGATGAATATCTACATTGAAAATTGTGAAGTGACTTTACTGTTGAAATGTAAATGAGTGAATGTTACCATGTGATTTGTAAATAACAACATAAAAACAAAGGCTCTGGTGTGGTTCTCCTGGTTTACCGGGATGGGGTTCAATTCCCTGCAGTGCCCTACTCATAGTGTTGTATTTACCATTTTATATGGTCTGTTTTATTTACCCTTACATTGTTTGTTTAATTCTTTGTTCATAGTGTTGTATTTCCCCTTATTTGGTTTATTTTATCTTTGTTCATAATGTTGTATTTACCCTTACATGGTTTGTTTTATTCTTTATGTTCATTGTGTAGGGTTGGGATCCTTCATTATCGTTATAATTGTTGATGACCAAATGGACCATTACAAGTCTGTAACTCTTTAGTGTACAAATGGAACCAAATGGACCCGTTATGGTGGTCCTTGAAACGTAAAAGTTTGAAGACCACTGGTATTGTAATGGTTTAAGAGACGTGAAGTCCACACACCAGCTCTTAGTGTGATGGATACGGTTCCAAATGCTAACGCAGCTACAAGCTCTTAGCCTGTCTCAAAGTGGGGTCCGGGGACCCCCAGGGGTCCTTGGGGGATTTCAGGGGGTTCCCAGCTAGAGTAGTTAAGGTAGCATCATAAACATTTTAACCACTTTATCCATTTACTAGAGTCTCGGGGGACTACGCCCCCCGAGACCCCAGCCGTTGCGCGGGGCTTTGCGTTCGCTGGTGCCTACGTGTGTCTGTCTTTGTGTTTGTGTCGCTGTAGCACAGAGTGGGCATTAAGATGGGATGTATGCTCCTTTAAGGGAGGTGGATCGTGGGATTCTGTTGTTTGCAAAGAGGCGTTGTGAATATTGGCTCATTGCAGACTCACCTTATTGCCACCTGATCGTGTGAGTGAGTGTTGTGTGTACGTAGGGCGGAATAGCTTGCGGGGTTTTGTGCTTTTTTGTTTGCTACTGGGCCTTGCAAAGGAATGGATATTTTTTAAAAGATGTAACAGTGTAAGGAAGCGTCTTTTGTGTGAAGTGGTAGGCCTTGACAATTATGTAGTGCAAGCATAAATGACACATGGAATAATGCAACAGACGTACCTCAATGGGGAAGAAGCAGATGTCCATGATGTAAGGAAGTTGGCACGTCATCAATATTATTAAATCATTTGTAACGACCCATTCTAAAGCATCTATAAACGTTTATAAGCAGTTTGTAGACTATTAACAAATCATTAACAACCTGTTTATTGACATTCGTAAATGATTACTAAAACCTTTATAACTACGGTTACAAATCATCTATTAAGGTATTTTATGACTATTCATGAATAAGACATGTATAATACATCTGTAAATGATTATTAAATAATTTGTAACTGATGTTACATAATATATACAAGCTATTGGCAGCTTGTTCATGTTTAACATATGCTTTGTTAAACATTCCTAAAGTATCTATAAATCCTTAATACATGTTATTATGTGCCCTATAGTAAAGTGAAGACAGTTCATCATTTACAACTGTCTGTTAATGTGTTTGTTCATGTTTAACATGCTTTGTAAAACATTCCTAAAATATCTAAGACTATGCATTATTATACTCTACCAGGAAGGCTGTACTTGTCAGCCATCTGATAGCTCAATGGGTTGAGACGCAGTATTCATGATCCAGAGGCCATGAGTTCAAATCCCATTGATGTCTTTCCTATGATTCTTTCCTTTGCAGACTGGCTTCCAGAAGATCAACTGAAAACTACCAGGAAGGCTTTAGTTGTCAGCCATCTGTTAGCTCAATGGGTTGAGACGCAGTATTCATGATCCAGAGGCCATGAGTTCAAATCCCATTGATGTCTTTCCTATGATTCTTTCCTTTGCAGACTGGCTTCCAGAAGATCAACTGAAAACTACCAGGAAGGCTGTACTTGTCAGCCATCTGTTAGCTCAATGGGTTGAGACGCAGTATACATGATCCAGAGGCCATGAGTTCAAATCCCACTGGTGTCTTTACTGTGATGCTTTCCTTTGCAGACTAACTTCTAGAAAAACAAGTTAAAACCACCAGGAAACCTGTAACTCTCAGCCAACAGCTTAGCTCAACTGGTAGAGCGTCTGTCCAATAACATGACTTGACTTGACTTGAGTGGGTTTGATTCCCACTCGAGTCAAGTGTCCCCGGTAACTTGAGGCAACGGATAAATTGACTGATATCCTTAGTGATGCTTCCCTTTGCAGACTAACTTCTAGAAAAACAAGTTAAAACCACCAGGAAACCTGTAACTCTCAGCCAACAGCTTAGCTCAACTGGTAGAGCGTCTGTCCAATAAAATGACTTGACCTGACTTGAGTGGGTTTGATTCCCACTCGAGTCAAGTGTCCCCGGTAACTTGAGGCAACGGATAAATTGACTGATATCCTTAGTGATGCTTCCCTTTGCAGACTAACTTCTAGAAAAACAAGTTAAAACCACCAGGAAACCTGTAACTCTCAGCCAACAGCTTAGCTCAACTGGTAGAGCGTCTGTCCAATAACATGACTTGACTTGACTTGAGTGGGTTTGATTCCCACTCGAGTCAAGTGTCCCCGGTAACTTGAGGCAACGGCTAAATTGACTGATATCCTTAGTGATGCTTCCCTTTGCAGACTAACTTCTAGAAAAACAAGTTAAAACCACCAGGAAACCTGTAACTCTCAGCCAACAGCTTAGCTCAACTGGTAGAGCGTCTGTCCAATAAAATGACTTGACCTGACTTGAGTGGGTTAGATTCCCACTCCGCTCGGTCCTGGGTTGTACTGGATTTGAACCAGCACACTCCTACAAGTTATTCTACGGATATCAGTCAATTTATCCGTTGCCCCAAGTTACCTGGGACACTTGCCTCGAGTGGGAATCGAACCCACTCAAGGAAAGAATCATAGGAAAGACATCAATGGGATTTGAACTCATGGCCTCTGGATCATGAAAACTGCGTCTCAACCCATTGAGCTAACAGATGGCTGACAAGTACAGCCTTCCTGGTAGTTTTCAGTTGATCTTCTGGAAGCCAGTCTGCAAAGGAAAGAATCATAGGAAAGACATCAATGGGATTTGAACTCATGGCCTCTGGATCATGTATACTGCGTCTCAACCCATTGAGCTAACAGTTGGATGACAAATATAGCCTTCCTGGTAGTTTTCAGTTGATCTTCTGGAAGCAAGTCTGCAAAGGAAAGACATCAATGGGATTTGAACTCATGGCCTCTGGATCATGAATACTGCGTCTCAACCCATTGAGCTAACAGATGGCTGACAAGTGCAGCCTTCCTGGTAGTTTTCAGTTGATCTTCTGGAAGCCAGTCTGCAAAGGAAAGACATCAATGGGATTTGAACTCATGGCCTCTGGATCATGTATACTGCGTCTCAACCCATTGAGCTAACAGTTGGATGACAAATATAGCCTTCCTTGTAGTTTTCAGTTGATCTTCTGGAAGCCAGTTTGCAAAGGAAAGAATCATAGGAATGACATCAGTGGGATTTGAACTCATGGCCTCTGGATCATGAATACTGCGTCTCAACCCATTGAGCTAACAGATGGCTGACAAGTACAGCCTTCCTGGTAGATTATAATAATGCATAGTCTTAGATATTTTAGGAATGTTTTACAAAGCATGTTAAACATGAACAAACACATTAACAGACAGTTGTAAATGATGAACTGTCTTCACTTTACTATAGGGCACATAATAACATGTATTAAGGATTTATAGATACTTTAGGAATGTTTAACAAAGTATATGTTAAACATGAACAAGCTACCAATAGCTTGTATGTATTATGTAACATCAGTTACAAATGATTTAATAATCATTTCACAGATGTATTATACATGTCTTATTCATGAATAGTCATAAAATACCTTTATAGATGATTTGTAACCGTAGTTATAAAGGTTTTAGTAATCATTTACGAATGTCAATAAACAGGTTGTTAATGATTTGTTAATAGTCTACAAACTGCTTATAAACGTTTATAGATGCTTTAGAATGGGTCGTTACAAATGATTTAATAATCTTTTACAGATGTATATAAATGGCTTATTCATGAATAGTTCACTACTTACTAATACTTTATAAATGATTTGTAACTGTAGTTATAAAGGTTTTAGTAATCATTTACGAATATCAACAAACAGGTTGTTAATGATTTGTTAATAGTCTACAAACTACTTATAAACGTTTATAAATGCTTTATAACGGGTCATTATTGTAAAGTGCTACCAAATAATTCACTACAAAGTACTACCAATCAACTCTAAATTGCCTGAAAGGTACTCCTAACAGGTTTTTGGGGGGACGATTTTGGCCTCCACACTTAGTGATTTTTTCGGATTTAACTTTCGTTTCGGTAGTGACCAACTTTCGTTTCGGTAGTGACACTATGGTGAAAAAAAAAATGTCACTACAAAGTACTACCAATCAACTCTAAATTGCCTGAAACATACTCCTAACAGGTTTTTGGGGGGACGATTTTGGCCTCCACACTTAGTGATTTTTTCGGATTTAACTTTCGTTTCGGTAGTGACCAACTTTCGTTTCGGTAGTGACACAATGGTGAAAAAAGAAATGTCACTACAAAGTACTACCAATCAACTCTAAATTGCCTGAAACGTACTCCTAACAGGTTTTTGGGGGGACGATTTTGGCCTCCACACTTAGTGATTTTTTCGGATTTAACTTTGGTTTCGGTTGTGACCAACTTTCGTTTCGGTAGTGACACAATGGTGAAAAAAAAATGTCACTACAAAGTACTACCAATCAACTCTAAATTTCCTGAAACATACTCCTAACAGGTTTTTGGGGGGACGATTTTGGCCTCCACACTTAGTGATTTTTTCGGATTTAACTTTCGTTTCGGTAGTGACCAACTTTCGTTTCGGTAGTGACACAATGGTGAAAAAAAAAAGTCAATACAAAGTACTACCAATCAACTCTAAATTGCCTGAAACGTACTCCTAACAGGTTTTTGGGGGGACGATTTTGGCCTCCACACTTAGTGATTTTTTCGGATTTAACTTTGGTTTCGGTTGTGACCAACTTTCGTTTCGGTAGTGACACAATGGTGAAAAAAAAATGTCACTACAAAGTACTACCAATCAACTCTAAATTTCCTGAAACGTACTCCTAACAGGTTTTTGGGGGGACGATTTTGGCCTCCACACTTAGTGATTTTTTCGGATTTAACTTTCGTTTCGGTAGTGACCAACTTTCGTTTCGGTAGTGACCAACTTTCATTTCGGTAGTGACACAATGGTGAAAAAAAAAATTCACTACAAAGTACTACCAATCAACTCTAAATTGCCTGAAACGTACTCCTAACAGGTTTTTGGGGGGACGATTTTGGCCTCCACACTTAATGATTTTTTCGGATTTAACTTTCGTTTCGGTAGTGACCAACTTTCGTTTCGGTAGTGACACAATGGTGAAAAAAAAATGCACTACAAAGTACTACCAATCAACTCTAAATTGCCTGAAACGTACTCCTAACAGGTTTTTGGGGGGACGATTTTGGCCTCCACACTTAGTGATTGTTTCGGATTTAACTTTCGTTTCGGTAGTGACCAACTTTCGTTTCGGTAGTGACACAATGCTTAAAAAAGAAATGTCACTACAAAGTACTACCAATCAACTCTAAATTGCCTGAAACGTACTCCTAACAGGTTTTTGGGGGGACGATTTTGGCCTCCACACTTAGTGATTTTTTCGGATTTAATTTTCGTTTCGGTAGTGACCAACTTTCGTTTCGGTAGTGACACAATGGTGAAAAAAAAATGTCACTACAAAGTACTACCAATCAACTCTAAATTGCCTGAAACATACTCCTAACAGGTTTTTGGGGGGACGATTTTGGCCTCCACACTTAGTGATGTTTTCGGATTTAACTTTCGTTTCGGTAGTGACCAACTTTTGTTTCGGTAGTGACACAATGGTGAAAAAAAAATGTCACTACAAAGTACTACCAATCAACTCTAAATTGCCTGAAACGTACAGTATATCTACCCGCTCTGTGTCTCACAGGAGGGCTGTGGACAGTTCAGAAACCTGCCTACCAATGACATCATAGGCAGGTTTGGTCATTTCAAACAAGATTTCAAACTTTTTTTCTTTTTTTTTTGGTGAACTTTCCAGGGAGAGAAAGGCTGTCGTTTCTATTAGCTTGGAATTCCGATCGATGATGTCACTGGTAGGCACGTTTCTGAACTGTCCACACTCAGCCCATCAATGAGACGCAGAGTGAGTTGACGGAAATTGTGTCATCTCATAATGAGCATTAGGGAGGACGAATTATATAAAGATGAAAATAGGCGAATCGCTCCGAATTGCTCCTTTAACCTTAAGTCTGTCTGTCTGTCTGTCTGTCTGTCTGTCCGTCTGTCTGTCTTCTTCCTGCTTCTCTCTCTCAATCGCTCCTTCCCTGTTTCTCTACCTTCTACCTCTCTTATGGTGTACTAAGCTGTTGTGCATGGCTCAGGAAGGGGGGAGAGAGACTTTCATGTCCTCAGGATTAAGGTGAGCATCTCCTCTAGGAGATAATAAAGCCCCACCCTCTGTCTCTGGTGCTGGTGATTCCTGGAGGACTGCCCGGGTCCTGCTGGGCCTTCAAAAGCCCCAGAAAAGCTCACATTTCCTGCACACACCGTTGTTCTAACACCCAGCTGCTGTCCAAGCTACCACTCACACAGACGCCACTTATGTTCCCATTAAGACTAATCCCTGCTCCTTTTCTTGTCCTATTTTCCTGCCATTGCTCTCTCTCTCTCTCTCTCTCTCTCTCTCTCTCTCTCTCTCTCGCTATACAGTAGCTCTCTCTGGTGTGGTCATGTCTCAGTCTCAGTCTCTGAATGCAGAGGTTTGGAAGGTTAATATAAGTTCCAGAACATATAAATTCCAGAACAAAACTTAAAGCACTAATACAATTGTGATGAAACACTGTTAGTCATGGTTAGTATCATGGTCAGTATCATGTCAATATCATGGTCAGTATCATGTCAGTATCATGGTCAGTATCATGTCAGTATCATGGTCAGTATCATGGTCAGTATCATGTCAGTATTATGGTCAGTATCCACTCAACGAATGCAGGAAAGAAATAGGGGAGCAAACATTCAGGGCAAAGTTTGATAAGCAGAAATATATTTATTATTAAAAACATAAATATATAAATTATGATCATTGCTGTCTTTATCCAATGGAGGCCCAAATGAAAAACAAAAAAAAGCTTAATGATAGTGTAATGACATTTCTTTTTTTCTTTTCTTCTTTTTTATGATCAATTAGCTATAATCAGTGGTCCCTCGTATTGACACTCCTAGGTGTTCATGTGAATGGAATTGCTAAATGGCGATGAGGCTTCAGACTCATAAATATAGCACCAGTCAGTTCATTGTGGACAGCGTAGGGTGTGTGGGTGTGTGTTTGTATGTGTTTGTGTGTGTGTGTGGACGTTCGACATTCACTTCTCAGTGGCAGCTGATACAGTCCTGTGCCCATGAACCTTCTCCTATTTGACTCTCTGTTCACTCACTTCAGAGTGGTGTCTTATAGTTAGGGCAATATAACAAAGCAATTTTGACATTGTGACATGAGAATAATATTGTGATGTGGCATAAGTGTTGTCTTTTCCTTTTTTAATCCCTTGTTTTATTCTTTCACACACATTTTGTCCCAAACATTGTGGAAATAGCTGACCTACAAGCCCAAAACGTTGTGAGCTTGTACATATTTGTTTTACATTAGATTTTATGTTATCGTCATAATATCGATTTAGATATATTTGGTGATTTTGATTATGTCCATATCACTCAGCCCTACTTACAGTACAGATAAGATTCACAGCGCTGTCGGGTGGAAACCGCTCCTTTTCAAGAAATGGAACAAAATATTTCAGAAATAAAAATAGCCAATTTACAAGCTCACAATGCGTCGTATCGCGGCGCATTGTGAGCTTGTGCATCGGCCATTTTCACTACTTTAGCTTGACACTCTTGTATGACGGAGGAGGGCATTGAATGACGAAAAAAACATAAGAAGTTGAAATTTGGATACAAGGTTTCTGCCTGACAGCCATGACTTGCTCTTGTCCGTCATCAATGGCGCCTCAAACTCAACATGACAATGTCCATCCAGCAACTGTTCACAGTAAAATGACAGCTTGGTGGCTCTCGGTTGACTTTTCTGGCTTAAAGTCTTTACACACCAGGGACGCTTTTATTGTGCGATTAATTGGCCCAAAAGTACACATTTTGTTTGTGTACACATATACACAGAACACAAGATTCTTTCACCGCGAATAAAGACATCAACCTGTACGAATGAGGCATCAATTATAATGAATCGTTTTTTTCCCTCCCCCTGGTGTGTAAAGATCTCCTCCGGCGTAAAACGTGTCACTTGGCGAAAACAGACGATCTGCCAGCTCGCAGATGGAGCTTATAGATAGATGGGCTATATTTGTCAAGCGACACCACCATACAACACATCTAAATCAGGCTTGGGACAAGGAGTAGAAGATGGCAGTGTTGGTGTAGTCGACACACATTCTACAGTGTTACTGTATAACCCCTTAAACCCTGTACTTATCTGCACTAGAGCTCCTTCCTGTTTTTACTCTACACTAAACATGTTCACGAAAATAGGCGATCTACAAGCTCACATATGTCTCAATACAGCGCGTCGTGAGCTGGTAGACCGGCTATTTTCACTAGATGTTCGCTCCAGAATAGCGACGCTAGGGTTCATATATGGTTAGAGGAACTGCTAAGGGAAGTGATTGTTTGTGGCGGAGAAGTACACGGCGAGACCACCAGCAGTGTTGTGTGAGCGGCCTATCACAGAGCAGCCATCAACATCTGTCCTCATGGCATGTGGCCGCGTTATGAATGACTTCCTTTCAAAGGGTGGAGTGATCGTAGATTTGTTCACCTGTCAAACTAGTGAGTGCAGCCCGGTTTAACAAGGAGCCCATTCATGCAACGCATTGGTTTGCTCTCCTCACTCATTCATTCTCTCCTGCTGCTCAGTCGGGGTGGACTTTGCTCTCTCTCTCTCTCTCTCTCTCTCTCTCTCTCTCTCTGCAGGAACATGTGTTAGCAAGACGCACCGGGCAGCGTCCTTATCAACCCTACTGTGATATGGGTGAAAGGCAGCCTCATGAATGGGCAAAACATGTGCGGGTACCAGTGGTGTAAAGTAACTAAGTACATGCACTCAAGTACTTTTGAGGTACTTTTACTTAACTGGAGTATTTCCAATTTTCTGTACTTCTAATCCACTACATCTCAGAGACAAATATTGTACTTTTACTCCACTGCATTCTTTTGTTACTAGTTACTTTGTAGATTTTGATTATTATTACAAAACATACATTAACCACTTCAGCCATGTTTAAACTTTGGCTATTTGAAAATAGCAGATCTACAAATGCGACGCGTTGTGAGCTTGAAGATCTGCTATTTTCAAAAGATGTTTATACATTTTAGACATAATGATAATGTGAAACGGGACATTCAGCATAATGAGTACTATTACTTTTGGTACTTTAAGTATATTTTGATGCCAATACCTTTGTACTTTTACTCAAGTACATTTTGATTACCGGACTTTTACTTGTAACAGTATTGATACTTTTCAGTATTGATAAAAATGTGAGTACTTTTCCCACCACTGGCGGGTACAGACGCACGCTTGCATGCACAGTGCACACGCACACACACACACACACACACACACACACACACACATTATGTTTCTCTCACCTTCTCACGGCAGGAGCTCTAACATAACAGGGCACAGTGTGTGTGTGCGTGGGTGTGTGTGTGTGTGTGTGTGTGTGTGTGTGTGTGTGTGTGTGTGTGTGTGTGTGTGTGTGTGTGTGTGTGTGTGTGTGTGTGTGTGTGTGCGTGGCACGCATACATTTACCGCATATTGGTAGAAATACCATTCTGTTTACACTTGCCGTTGTACACCAGTGACTAGTGTCAGACTACAAATATGGCCACCAACTCTGAGGTTGCCACATTTGAACCCCTACATCCCCTTTTCAGAGCCGTGTGCACACTTTTTTTTTTAACCAAGCAACACTGTGCTGATGCACACATCCTTACAAAATAACTAAGACTGGCACCTCTTCTCCCTTATCTATTCCATCACCGTATCCACCCCCCCGCCCCACTCCCCCCACCCCCCACCCCGCCCGACCTCTCTCACACCCATTTTTTTGCATCATTTCCATGGATTAAATACAAGCATTCAACCACAACAAAAGAAATAAACATACTTCCTGCTTGGATATAAGTAAGCATAATATATTTCATAACAAAAATAAAGCATCTTCCGGTACTAACTCTCGCATCTCCTCGCACATACATAATCCAGACCATACGCAAGGCTTGAGATCATTCAGATATACTGTAAAATAATTAGCAACATGGATGACAAGAGTAACATTTAAACGACAAAAAAAGAAAAGACATCAAGATTGCTTACAGAGAACCACCATGAGGATCATGTCGCTCAGAACACAACAATGTCTTTTTTTTTGTTTTTCTTTCTTTCTTTCTTTCTTTTGTGCTGCGAGCGAGAAACCAAAATGTTCACACATCATAAATAGTTTGCAGGTAGCAGTGTGTCGTCCATTTCAAATCAAACCGCACATGGCAACGCGTTGACGAACATGTCCTCCTCAACGGAAACAAAGTATCCAAACACTCAGAATGTCCGATGCCCCATGCAGAGTTCTGTATTTTTATTGTACTTTACTCCTCTCTCTCTTTCTCGTCTTTCTCTCCGTCTTCCTTTGACTTTTCCACACAAGGGTCATTTTAAAGTGAGCAGGGCGAGCACACCTACGGGTTTCTACGCTTTGTTTCTTTACTTTGCTCAACCAAAAAGGTCATCGGTGGTTAAGTTTTATGTCCACTGGGGTCCAGGCAACAGATTTCCCCGACAAAAGCTTAATCCATGTGGTTCATAGTTCATGTCTGCAGTGTGTTCACAGTTTGTCCCAGTCACAGACCCAGAGGGTCTGTTCCTCCTCCTCTTCCTCACCATTTCCCGCTCTGCTCTGGCCTCCGTGGCATCATTCATCGCCTCGTCTTCCTGATAGGCATCAGTGTTCGATTGATTGGGTCTGCCGCTCACCACAGAGGCACTTCTCCTGGTCGCTGGTTATGGTTTAAAGAAGCACCTTTGGCATTTCATCTGCTTTTCTTTGTCTTTTTTTTTTTAGTGTCTCATCTTTACGGTAAAGTTTGTTTTATGAATGAAATGGCGTGGGGTTAGGGAGGGAACGGAGCAGCTCTCCTATTGGCGGGTGTCCTCTCTTTAGCCCCTCCCACGCTGAAGTCCCTTGTTCTGATTGGTCTCACCTCACATCCACTGTAGGGAAGAGAGTAAAACTAGCATTAGCAATGAGCATTGTTTTTTGGGGGGGGGGGACAAAACAATCACATGGGTGAATCAAGAGAAAGGTTCATTTTGGCCTTTTATTTAGGTCAATTTGATCATGCTTTTTTCAAACAAGATGACAGTGAACAGAGATCTGAATCGTGCCTCTCGTGATTTAAGCCAGAAGTGATCAGAACAGTCATTATTAATATGTCCAATCAAAAATGTGCTCGTGATTCATTCCAAAAAGTGCACTGGTTGTGAAAGCTGCTGTGAAACAACCTAGAGTGAACACCCTCCTCTCTCACCGCGACAGATGGGGTGAGACAGCAGGGAAAGTCGATCACGAGATAATGACACGGGAAAACAAACCAAATTAATGAGAGAGGGGTCTGCTCATTTGGGGGGCAATCACACCAAACGCGTCGCCACCAAAGCCACTCTTTAACGTGCGCTCCTTGCTTGCGCCCGCGCGTGGCAAGGTGCGGAATCACACCGCTCACCACAGCGCTAAAAAAAAAAAATACAATAAAAAGCTTTCTGTCGACAGAGCCCATCTGCCAAGACGTTTCTGAAACGTCCGCATCTGTTTCGATGTGATCGCCCCCTTACAGAGTAATACAAAACATGTGCACGTACGTGCCATCTTTCAACAGGTATACACAACAAACAAACAAAAAAAGAACAGTGCACACAGTCACACGCAAGCTTCAGAACCGTGACACCAAATAAGTGTATGCAGTGAGCGTGCACAGCAGGCCACACAAAACAATAAGTATACACATGAATCAACATGCAACAGCCGGGCACGGAGCGTGACACTCATTAGCCCCGCCCTCTCCTCACACTGATTGGGTGTGGTGTGATTGGTGGGTGACGGTGATTTGGTGGGGCCTTCTCTCTACACCGTGATTGGGCCGGTGTTTGACTTGTGCCAGGTGGGGGGGTGAGTGGGGGGGGGGGGGGGAGTGGGGGGGGGTGATTAGGAGGGCAAGGAGGGGTCGCCGTGGTGCTAAAGTCCTACCTGTTCCCTTCACGGCTCTCCCCAGTGGACTTTGGCGGTAACGAGTGCAAAGTTTATTATGTCGCCAATAAATCCTTGTTGGGTCTTAGCTTTTTAGGCTTCCTTTTTTTACCTTTAGCCCTACGGCGTCCTGAAAACACAAGAGTTTGGGGAAGGGTTTGGATAGGAAGGAAGGGAAGGTTAGCGGCAGGAAGCAGCAAAGGGTTTATGGTACAGAGAGACCGAGCTACAGCAGCAGCCTCGGGACAGAAGCAGAGCAGCGCCCCGATATGACACACTATAAATACTTGAGATGCCTTATCAGCACACATCACAGGCCTTATCTGCTGCCTGGGGCCGCACATCAAGGCCCTGGCAGATTTACCTGCCGTCAAGCCAAGCAGCCTTTGGACACCCTCCCTTGACACACACACACACACACACACACACACACACACACACACACACATACACACACGCGTGCACGTGCGGACGCACACACAGACACACACACACACACACACACACACACACACACACACACACACACACACACACACACACACACACACACACACACACACACACACACACACACACACACACACACACACACACACACACACACACACACTCACACACACAAACACACGCGCGCACAAACACATTATACACACTCAAGCGTTACAGTTTTGCAATAGCGGGCCAGCTCGCAGGTGTGTCTGTCTGTTTGGGAATAGTCACACAATGAAAGGTCAGTCAGTGCAAAGCGCCAAATAACCAGACAGACAGACAGACAGACAGACAGACAGACAGACAGACAGACAGACAGACAGACAGACAGACAGACATGAGGAAAGCAGAAGCAGCAAAACAAGGCATGGAAACACAGGAGGGCGGGGACTCAGTCAAACTGTCTCTCCGAATGACGCTGTCCGTCACCAGAACAAGAAGTCTCAGGAAAAAAATTGTGATGATGATGATGATGATGAAGACGGCGGGCCACATTTACCTGTCTCTGCTTCCGTGTGCTCCGCCACGTGTTGTTGTAACACGCACACGCACTCCAGGTGGTCTTCTAACCGCACGAAGACCTCCCTCAACTTGGGTTTCCTCTTGACATACTCCACCTTGGCCACCTGAAAGGAAGGAAGGAAAGAAAGAAAGATAGAAAGAAAGAGAGAGAAAGAAAGAAAGAGAAAGAAAGAAAGAAAGAGAAAGAAAGAAAGAAAGAGGGGTGGGGAGAGAGAGGTTAGTAACAACATCATTACTCTTCTAAGTCTTTATTTAGTGAACGCACCCCCCCCCCCCACCCCTCCCCCCCTTCCCTCTCTCCCATTCTCCAACATCAAGAGGCGTAGCACTGTGACGGATGGCTGTTTCATAAACCGATTCATAAACCCCCCCCCCCCCCCCCCCCCCCACACACACACACACACACACACACACAGTGCCGTCGGCCATCGCTGTGCCCTGCTTTGGCGTTTGAAGTGTGACAGCAGCATTCCAGCGGCGGATGATGCATTGGACGGCGCTCGCTGCGTGTGTGTGTGTGTGTGTGCACTGTGTGGACTGTTCATCAGGTCTGTAAATATTGGATGGTTGGCGTATATGACCCCGCCCGAGCAAGCTCCAAACAATAGGAGAGTGGGGACGGATGGATGGATGGACGGATGGAGGGAGGGAGGGAGGGAGGGAGGGAGGGAGGAATGGATGGAGGGAATGAAGGAGTGGCATGCGCCTTCAAGCCTGGGGAACGTTTACCCTGGCAGGAGAAGAGAGGCTGGGAGATCCCCCCTTCTGTCTCTCCAGGCCTTTAACATCCACAGACAGACGCACGCGCACACGCGCGCACACACACACACACACACACACACACACACACACACACACACACACACGCGCACACACACACACACACACTACACACACTACACACACACCTCAATTCCCCTCTCCATGCCTCGACATGTAGGCCCTGTTATGAACAACATTAATATTTCTCCATGGGTTAAAGAAAGTATTGCTTCAGTTGGCGTGTTCAAAGCGGGGCCGAAATGTCCGACTTATCCGTCTCGTCCGGAGAAGCCGAGACGCCGACTCCAACCTTGTGTTTTTTTTTGCAAAACCCCCGCGACAATCCACCGCAAACCGAAAGAGCTAGCCTAGCGCTGAATCCCCCCGCTAACACCTTCTCATTCAAACACAACAGAGAGCCGCGCTGACCCCTCTCCGGTCCAATACACAGCTGATAATGAGTACGGGGCAGCGATGCTTTGGGGTGAGGGTGGGGTTACGAGCAGGTCGTGTTGGTTCAAGCTTTAAGGTGGAAGCTGAACAGAGGAGGTTGCGCTGAGGTTATGAGAATCTCGTTGTGTAACACACAGAAGGAGGGGGTACATGCTTCTCTCTCTCTCTCTCTCTCTCTGATCTCAGTGCCAGGGGGCGAGTAACCTTCCTGTCAACAAGTGCAGGCCTGGGGGGGGGGGACCACGTGGAAACAATATCCCCAGCTTCGTGTATCTTCCTGGTCGTGGCACGAGACAGGATATTGGCCGGCAATCTCCCAACACTTTCTGGTGTTGCGAGCAACGCGGGGTACAACGGTTATTAGATGTGTGCGTCTTTTGTCCACATCTCGCACACACACACACACACACACACACACCGAAGCAGATGAGAATTTGTTTTTAGAGTGTACATCATTTTTAGCGGCGCTAGCCGCTCTATACCTTTAGGTATAGAGCGGATATTAGCCCTCTATACCTGGCTTTTGCGTCAACGTTCTGATTGGTCAGGCTCGCCAAGGTTCTGATTGGTCAGGTCCGTCAACGTTCTGATTGGTCAGACCCGTCAACGCTCTGATTGGTCAGACCCGTCAACGCTCTGATTGGTCAGACCCGTCAATGCTCTGATTGGTCAGACCCGTCAACGCTCTGATTGGTCAGACCCGTCAACGCTCTGACTGGTCAGACCCGTCAACGCTCTGATTGGTCAGACCCGTCAACAAAGTGATTGGTCAAGCTTCACGTGACACATGGCTAACACATTATAAAC
>NC_139948.1:17940180-17988881 GCF_963454915.1 Gymnoscopelus microlampas
TATCCACCGGTAGCCTCTTGCTGTTCCAGAGCAGAGCACATAGCTTCCATACCTCCACGGTGGGGCCATGTGCTCAGCTAAGAGGCTGTAGTGTAAATACAGCAGGAGTAACGGCTCTACCCCCAGCCAGCGTGTCTCCTCTGAGCCTGAACAGAGGAGACGACTTCTTCAGGCTGACATACCTGGGAGAAACAGTGGTGCAACCCCTTCTGGTCTTCTTCTTCTTCCCTGTTCTTTCTCTCCCTCCCTCCCTCCCTCCATCCCTCCATCCATCCCTCCCTCGCTCGCTCCCTCTCTTTCTCTTGATCCCCTCCTCTCATGCAGGCTCACAGTGGAGACAAAGTGGCAAACAAACACTCGAAAGCCTGATTGATGCTCGGGTCGCGCGGCAGTGTCGCGCCCGAAATAGACCGTCTCTACAAGCTCGCGACGCGCCGCAAGCTTGTAGATCGTCCGTTCTCGGTATGCGGCACCGTTGTGCAACCGATTTTTAGGTAAGCATAACAGTGGAGCGACAAGTACACAGCAAGACAGAGACAGAGACCATCATCAGAGACTGTTTAGCTTGCTGCATTTCTCTCTTTTCTAGTCTCTCTTTCTCTCTCTCTCTTTCTCTCTCTGGCATCCGGGTGGCTCTACTGACACCGTCCTGGGTCTACCCTTCCATTGCTGTGAGGGCTTTAGGTGCCAACTATACAGTACCCCCCTCTGGTTCCTTCCCCTCCTCCCTCCTTGCCTCCTCGCTAGCTAGCTAGCTCGTTCCCGCTATCCCCTCTTTACCCCCTCCCGGCTTGGCAGAGACACCCTGGCCTGTGGCCAAAACAGGGGATAGAGTGATGAAGGGAGGTGGAGGTTACGGAGAGAGAAGAGGAGGGGGTCGATGGAATGGAAGGAGAGAGGGGATATATAATAGGTTGGTGGGAGAGGGGGGGGGGGCTGCGACTCTGGAAGGACGGGGGCCAAAAAGCTTGGTTAGGAACGACCGATTGAGATGGACAGAAGTCGAGGTAACGGGGGGGGGGGGGGGGAGTTAGTCAACGTGTCTCCAATGTGATTTACTTACCTGTTGGTAGGTAGGAAGAGTGGTGGCATTGTGTGTGTGCGTGTGTGTGTGTGTGTGTGTGTGTGTGTGTGTGTGTGTGTGTGTGTGTGTGTGTGTGTGTGTGTGTGTGTGTGTGTGTGTGTGTGTGTGTGTGTGTGTGTGCGCCTATGAGCAGAAATGTATGAGTATGTGGGATTATTAGCATGTTCGCAATTGTAAGCGCAATTATAGTTTTAGAGGACTGTGATTGTTGTCACAGTCCTCAAATGATTTTTAAGATATTTCAGGGTTAATTTCCTCCTTTATTGATAGTCCACAGTGAAGAGAGACAGGAGACCGGGGCTCGGGAACTGAGCCCTTGCTGTCAGGCATCAGAGCATCACACGCCTTACCCTCTCGGCTATCAGCGCCCCACATTCGTCAAATGTTTTATTGTGGAGTGTGTGGAATGAATTTAGATTCCCAATAGATTTATTGATAGAATAATACAGGTTTAATAGGTGTTTACCGTTACAACGCAGTAGTGTTTCTCATACTGTGCTGTGTGTGAATGCGAGTGCGATTATTTGGGTAGCAATTGTGCGTTTGTATGTGCATGGCGTTTTTCCTACCTTAACAGTGCGGTGGTGCTTGCGTGAGGGGTGGCAGCGCATGTTGCTGGTGTTGCAGCAACCCGTGCAGCGCTTCACCTCCACGCACGGCGGCCATATCAGGAAGTTGGCGGCCGTGGGGTCCACCTGGCTCCTGGGGATCTCGTAGATCACTGTCCGCGTCTTACACACCGCCGGGACCGCCTCTTCCACTGAGGAGACACAGAGAGAGAGAGAGAGAGAGGAAAGAATATGAGTCACATTAATTAGGGCTGTCACGATTACAAATTTAAATTGACGATTAAGTATCACTCCAACTCGTTGAAAATTAATGGATAAAAATTACATTTCTGTTTGGCTTTTAGCTTTCGGAAACAAAATTTGCACAGGGCAGATATGACAAATAACACATATTTAATTACTTTATACTTAAAAATAAACATTAATAGTGGAAATGGCCGATCTGCCATTTCCACTATTTTTGACATTTAAAAAAAATATATGACATTTTTTTAACATGGAATTGATTATGACGATTATGACGATTATGCTAAAATAATTGCGATTATATAAAATAATTGCGATTAGACGATTATGCAATAATTGTGACAGGCCTAACATTAATGCATTAATGTGATTGATTCATTATTGTTCAATGACAAACTTTGTGCACGTGATTTAACAACACATTGCATCAAATCAGTTCAGTCAGATAACTCACGAATATAGATTGAAAACATTTATTTATAATTCACAAGTGTGAATATCATTTGATCTTGGCGTTCAGGCTCTGCTAGTGTGTATATTACTCGCTGCTCAGCACATTAGAAGACAACCATTTAAAATGTATAGAATATATATATACTGTATGTAACAAATGGAACCAAATGGAACCGCAAAGGTCCATTTTTTACGAGTTTACAGACCTGTATGGGTACATTTGGAACCCTGGTGGTTCCTGTGCGTTACACAATATATTACAATATTTGGCGCTCTCGTGTATATATCCACGTATAAACGCGATCCCACGTGATTGTCTCTCAGCTGTGGTTCTCATTCCTTCAGCACTAGTTGCGGGATGACTCACTTGATTTTGGGATCTGCTCATCTGCCCTAAACATCACACCCAGCGGCCTCCCGTTAACGCAGCTAAAGAAGACGTGGCAATCCCAAAAGCTGATCTCATATCACCTAAGGAGCGTTGGGATCAACGCAGTGAGACAGAAAGAGACTGCTCCTTTGTTCAGAGCCCTGACTGAGGCTAATGCGGTGCGACCGGCCTAAGGAGCCCTCCACGTTTGCCTGTTGAAAAGCTAATAATGGTCTAAAGGGGAAGCCAGTAAGCGTTCATCTCAGATTTAATGCCCCGACAGGCACTCGAGCCTACAGAAAGTAACAGAACGTGCACTGTAAGCCACCATTATGTCGTAAACACGCTGCATGCGCGGAGTTCAGTAAGCGATGGCCTTTGTGGACGGCTGCCAAAGAGGTCTGCCGTACTGTATATGGCTGGCTTATGATATGGACTGCATACATGAAATATGACCAGCAACAACATCCCGAGTCGGTTAAAATGATACGCTTGGAGAGTTGTAAAAGAACATGCAGTCAGGCTTAACACAGACATCACACACTATGCGCTTTTTTCTCCTGGCCTCGATCAGATATCGTACCGCGTGGCGTTTTATGAAGCAATCTGACTCAGAGCCCAGGCGAGCCGCAACTTGACTCCTGAATGCCTGGAATTTCCATGCTTAAGGATACATTTCTCTCGAGGCGCTCGTGTCTTAGATCTCCAAAGGCCCCGGCCAATCAAAACAGTGCATGTCAGACATCAGTGCCCCCCACCCCCACCCCTGAAAACTCCGCCCCACCTCACCCCCACCCCCACCCTGGGCCCATCATCATTTCCCATGGTGTGATTGCTGTAAATACTAGGTAGATGTCTCCATTAGGGATCTGCTCATCCACTTAATGCCGCGCGAAAAACCACTAACTATTAGCTACACTTTCAAATGAGTGTTAAGTAATAAATTCCATCCTCTGGGAAGTCACGACGCAGCGCTGGGTGTTTGAAACACAGGGTGATGTCGGGACGTTGCGGTGCTGTGTTACGTTAGTACAACGCCATACCATGACATGCTTACACTCTGTGTCGTGGACGTGCTGCTGTGCTACGCCGCAAAATCTAGACCCTTGCAGGTCCATTTTAACCACTTTCAACCTGGTGTCCCTGTTTTGGGCACGTCGATTTTGACCTGCCCAAAGTATGAAATAGGGCTTAAGTGTGGATTTCACCGTGCATACTGTGCCATGCAGGGGGTCGGCATCCTTACCAATGCTCCTCTTGCGTCGGCTGTGAAGCTGGGAGCTCTTCTTCAGGTCATTGTAGTAACCTTGGTGACGAGAGGAGTTCTTGTGGTGGTTGTGGTGGCTGTGGTGGTACTTGTGATGCTTGGGCTCCTCGATGACATCATTTCCCGTACCTCATCAAAACAGAAGGCAGCCATATTACTACAGCGTCATAAAATTACAGAAAAAAATACATTACACACGAGCACGGACACACACACACTGAGAGGAAGTTTGCTCAACCGACCTGCCATTACAATCAGCCGACAAAAGAGTGTATAACAAAAGCCGCCGGAGCAGCGGTGGATGACTGCGGTAGGTGGCTTGGTAGGTCTCACCAAAAAAAGGCCCATGTGATCACCCATTGATGTTTTATATATCCCTTCCACAACAAACAACGCTATGGTTAGTCACACGACCACAATGAGACCTTAACGGCCTGCTAGCGTTGCGTGCAGTTACGGAACCCACACTTCCCTGAAGGGTTACGGGTTCCCCCGTCAGCGTGTTGGCAGGCGGGCCTCGGTCGATAATATCACAGCTTGAGGTAAACATTCCAAAGTAAACATGGTATACATGGAATTGTTTTATGCCGACCTCAATGTAATTACACGCTTTATGTGTAAGCCTCACTCACTCACTCACTCACGTGCGGAACCTTCCCACCGTGAACGAGGGAGCTAGTTAGACACAGGTGACTCATGTCGAAGTCTTTTCAAAACAACTCGCTCTCACAGACGCACGGGGCGACTAAAGTGGTCATTTGACAGGCGGTGCTCATCCGCCATTATCCCTGCACCTAATTAGTAGCTTCGTGTCTCGCATTTATGTGAAAATGCTTGCTTTTTGGTCATTCGGCGGCTCGGGAAAGTACACGTTTTGTTATATGCTGCGCCGCTAGTTTCTCAAATCTCTTTAACTGCAGTCCGCTGTAGCAAGCTCAGCTCATTGCAGTCATGGTCATCTGATAAAGCATGCTTATTTTGGTCCCCACCCAGAAAATGAGGCAGATTATAAAAGAGTGCCAAAGCCGGCAATAAAACGATAAAAGCCTGTTCACTGGATACTGCCCTTTCCCAAGGAACAGAGTCTGACAGTAAGAGAGTGTTTGCTAAGTAGGCTGGTCTACGTGTCTGGTACTGTATACCCAGCTGGGTAACCCAATCCTATACCTGTACACGTACACGTACACACACACACACGCACACGCACACGCGCACGCACACGCGCACGCGCACGCACGCGCACGTGCACGCGTACACACTGCCAAAACCAAGCCCCTTTCATTATCCTCATAACAAGTTAAAGCTGAATGTACACCAGTACAACAAAGCTTGGTCATAGACAAACACTCTCCACTCATCCAGTTTCTTTATGCCCCAGGGAGGGCAGAGTCATCTGAAGTGCTTTCCTCTTCCTACCCGACGCCCAGCTCCGGGCCGGGCACGGCTGTTTATTTACCTTCGGATGCCGCCTTTTTTTCCGATGCCTTTAAGGCCGGGACCCAAACATTGTACCTGCAGTGAGTGTGGGCCTGTGGGGGGGTGGAGGGGGGGGGGGGGGGAGTTTCCCCTCTAGCCTGTCTCCTAGTCAGTCAGGGATCCAGTGACCCACAACCTGAGGTCCACAGAAAGGAAGTGTTTACTGGGGGGGTGAGGCCGGCCGCCTGGGGGTTTAGCACTGGGGCTAGCTATCAGTCTGTCATGGCCATGCATGGAGGGTAATATGCTATGGCACGCACGCACGCACGCACACACACACACGTCCATATCATATGCATACTGTATGGTGTGTATGTACATACATGTACATGCATTCAGATGTTTACACACACACACACACGCTCAAACATGCTACATGTTACGTGCGCCTGCACAAACACACACTCTCTCATTCATACGGACACACGCACGCACGCACACACACACACACACACACACACGCATAGCTGGGTGTACCGCGCTGTCAGAGGAACACGTTGTGACAGCTGGCTGATTTCTTCACCTAACAACCTTTTAACGCTGCGGGTCACTGACAGAACTCCCAGTGTGGCTGAACGCCTCTCCCTCCCTCTCTACCCTCGCTCTATGTACCCCTCCCCCAAACCCACCCACCCACCCCCTCTATCCTGCGCTTCATCTCCCCCTGTCAGGGAGGGAGGGAGGTCATCCCCACCGGTGGCCGTCCAAGAGACGGGCCATGTCAGAGAGTACTGCTGATGGGAGAAAGAAAGGAAGAACATAAAGGAGTCCTTTATGGACTCTCTGTAGTCCCCCCCCCCCCCCCACCACCACCACCACCACCACCACCTCCCCCTTTTTTCTGTGTCACAAAAGGACCTCTCTGTTGTCGTCGCCCCCCCCCCCATGCACAGCAAAATCCTCTGTGTTAATTTAACTCTGAGGCGGTCCAGTTCTACACATCAGCATAGTCCTCCATTTGGGTTCCAGGTGACTGGGAGCTAATAGAGGTGAATGACTCCCTCCATTAGCCAGAAGGCATCGCTCGCTCCCTTCCTTCTCTCTCTCTCTGTCTCTCTCTCTCTCTCTCTACCTGTACAAATGAACAGCAAGCTCTTCACTAATCACTCTACAGTCTCTTCACTAATCATACTACAGTCTCTTCACTAATCACTCTAGAGTCTCTTCACTAATCATACTGCAGTCTCTTCACTAATCACTCTAGAGTCTCTTCACTAATCATAGTACAGTCTCTTCACTAATCATACTACAGTCTCTTCACTAATCACTCTAGAGTCTCTTCACCAATCATAGAAGTCTCTTCACTAATCATAGTACAGTCTCTTCACTAATCATAGTACAGTCTCTTCACTAATCATAGTACAGTCTCTTCACTAATCACTCTAGAGTCTCTTCACCAATCATAGAAGTCTCTTCACTAATCATAGTACAGTCTCTTCACTAATCATAGTACAGTCTCTTCACTAATCATAGTACAGTCTCTTCACTAATCATAGTACAGTCTCTTCACTAATCATAGTACAGTCTCTTCACTAATCATAGTACAGTCTCTTCACCAATCATAGAAGTCTCTTCACTAATCATAGTACAGTCTCTTCACTAATCATAGTACAGTCTCTTCACCAATCATAGAAGTCTCTTCACTAATCATAGTACAGTCTCTTCACTAATCATAGTACAGTCTCTTCACTAATCATAGTACAGTCTCTTCACTAATCATAGTACAGTCTCTTCACTAATCATAGAGGTCTCTCTCGTACACGCTCGGAGTTACCAGTGATTTAACTGGGGACCCTCTGGAAACCTCAAGGACCCCTGAGGGTCCCCGGATCCCACTTTGAGAACCACTACCCTATATACTTTGCTGACCAGAGTTCCCCAGGGGTCTATACTACTAGGCCACACATAGCCCATCTACAAGCTCAAAATGTGTGACAAATGCAACTCAGTGAACTTGTAGATCTGCCATTTTTGCTGAATGTTCGACCCCCTCCATTATAGGGATGCCGGGGTTCAAGTGTTTAAACTTCAGAGTGCTTTACACTCTCAAGAGTATCAGTGTTGAGTGCTGATAAGGGCCCAACAAGTAAGTCTGAATGTGAGGGGGGTGGGGGGGCCTGGGGGTCTGTGTGAACCGGGGGCCAGCCCGTATACTGAAGGTAAACAGCTTGCGAGGCAGGTTGCACAACAAGCCCCTGTCTGAGTGAGGTGCAGCGGGAACACAAGCTCCACATCCCTCATGAACCCTCCTCCACCTCTGCCCCATGTCAAGAGTCAGGTTCCCCTTTCTGTCAAAGTCCTTCAGAGAGAGAGAGAGAGAGAGAGAGAGAGAGAGAGAGAGAGAGAGAGAGAGAGAGAGAGAGAGATAAGAGCAGTCAGACCGAGGGGCCACGGAGAGAGGGAGCGAGGGGCAGACGAGAGAGAGAGGAGAGGAGAGGAGCACCTCAGGGGCCAGACAACCATCAGCAGACATCAGCAGGTCATCTCAGCTGTCACTCAGAGCTGAAGACACCATTCTCACTGGATGCACACGCACACACACACACACACACACACACACACACAGGGGCCTCTAACATGCCTTTAAGCCTGTTCTCACAGCGCACACAGCGGTGCTAGATAAAACACACAGCGGCGAGATAAGGCCTGCAGGCCCTCCCAGTGACACCGACACATCCATCCTCGAAGGCTGCCTCACACGTTCCTTCACCACTACGATGACAGAGATCCTGGGATAATAACTCTGATCTAGGAAGGCCCACAGGCTATGAGAGATAGTGTTCTCCAAAAAAGGGGGGAATCCAACATGACAAACATGATTACCGCATAAGAAACAAAAGAATAATACAATTACGCACTTCTTGCCAATTTCAAGCAGACCGCCGTTGCTTTGCTCAGGTGGAGGTCCTTTTGCGACGTCTCACCTGGTGTTCAATTACAGTATTTCTTCCATAAGCCTACGGTGTTTTTTTTACTGCTGTAGGGCTGACATTTCCCAGACGTTGATGAGACAGATGCTTTGGTCTCCTCCTTCCTTGCTTTAACACGCCGGGCTGTGGACGGTCCAGAGCGCGCTAACTTTTTACAGTCCAGACCGTCCCGCAACAAAAGCTCTGAAAATACCGGCCCAGGCTGGCGTCAAAAGTCTTTTTAAAGGGCGGGCGGGGACGTCTGTCCCCCCCCCAGACAGATTTATGCCCTCGTAATAATAATCAGCCTACTACTGTTACCCCGGAAAACATTCCTCTGTTTGAAGAAAGACATTTTAATTCAATTATAAACACCTCTTCTCATGCCAGAGGCACCAGGGGTGGGGGGGGACCTATTTCTAGGCCCGGAACAATGCGGGGTGATTACTGTTGTCTGCAGTTGGAATATGTCATTAATTTTCACAAGTCATACAGGCCTGGCCCGGTTGAATTATTTCATAACCCGGCGCGGTAATATATTGAACTTGTAAAACGGGATCTAGAACGGGACCTGGATAGACAAACTGTTGACCAAAACACCGACAGTAGCAATGTAGCCGCGTTGTCAATATGAGCTATGAGGTAACTAATGAGCTATGACCAGCGAGAGAGCCTAAACAATTTCAGGCAGTTAAAGCTAATTAAGTAATTACCCATTTCCATCAACAAACCTATAGGGGGGAAGGCCCATATTTGATATATGGCCAGAGCCTGTGTAAATAGAGGCTCATGTGAAGGCAAACAGCTTTTGCCAGTGCACCCCTGTAACCTAATCTACCCTTAAGAGAGACTGAGACTGCGCCCCCCCCCCCCCCCAGCACCTCAAAAGATTCAAGACCACAGAGTCGGCCATAGCAGCCTGTCTGACCCGAGGGCTTGCCTTCTCGGTTTACAGGCCGACTGTACGAGGCACCTTTCCATGCCATAAAGTTAGCTTATTGCAGCGACAACAGCTGAATGTGTCCTGTGGTAAATAAATACCGGCAGTGAAAGTCCACCTTTGTCACATGTGTATACCGTAGACGCGCCTATCTTGCCTTATCGCGCTCCGACTCAACTGTACCACTTTAAACAGTATAACACAACGCCTGCATGGACCAGACCACCCCCACACCCCTCCTGTGCATATCAACTAAATGAAAAAAAATGTTGATAACAAATATAAATAAATAAATACGTTCAATAAATAAATAACAACCCTTATCGTCCTTCCCCTGCCTGTTTTCAATGAGTTCATTAAATGAGCCACAAATATTCAAATGCCTGGCTCAAAGTTAGACACACCCATAACAATGCAAAGGACCGGGAAAGGTTTGAGTCATGTATTCACTTAATGGGAATCGGGCTGGAGCGGACCTGGAGTGAATCTACCTACATTCAGTGAAAGACTACACACAACTGAACATAAACCATTACCGATACGTTTACGCAGAGACGTTGCGTGCCACCGCGTAGATTTTGTCCAACGTTATGTTTTTTTATTACACTTTGTTTTACTACACTGCTGGTAATCGTAAACACACGCGTAAACAGCATCTGCTAGTGATCATAAGTGAAAATGTGAATGAGCAAAGTCCAGTGCGTTGAAAGCAGGCCGGTCATCAATATGGTCCGCACACGGACAAATGTGTCAAAAACATTTGATTTTGTTTTCACATAACATTTTAATGTTCTTATTTTGACCATAAGACCCAATTACTGAAGGTCTCAGTCTCCAGGTTTTCTTCAGAATATGTATGACACTGATTTACTATGACATTATGGCACTTTAGTCCACTAGGACAGTGGTTCTCTAACTGTTTTAATTTCCAACGACCCCCAGAACTCTGAGCGTGTACAAATGGAACCAAATTTGGTTCCATTTGTACACTTTCGGAGTTACAGACCTCTATAAGGGTCCATTTGGAACTCCTTCAAGCAACCCTGAAGGTCCCTCAACCCACTTTGAGGACCACAGCACTAGTGATATACATTCAGGGCTATAGCTCTGTCTCTGGTAATAGAATTAAAAATAGAAATTTGACCAAGAATGCCCTCCACAAGCCTGCATGTCCATGAACCCTGGCTGAAAGTATCAAAGAGGCAGAATTTACCTACGGAGTCTATCTCCAGTAGCCGCTGGAGGTCGCTGATGCTGCGGATTTCACTGTGAGACAACCTCTCTATCAGCTCCTGGGGAATCTCCACTTCCTTGGGGGCAAGAAAAGAAAAATTCAAAGCAGAAACAACGGTTAAGGGGGGGTTTGTCAATATGGTCTTAAACGCTTATGTCATCCTTTTCCCCCTATATAAACAAGTGCGATCGGTTTAAACAGCCAGCCACCCGAGATCATGCAGCAGAGCCGTATAAAAATGTCGCAACAATGTGCCAACTTGCAGCAAAGCGTGTTGTGCCCTTGTTCACAGCCATTCGCCAGTGTTGCCAGGTCTGCTTATTATAAGCGACTTTGGGCTGGTTTTTCTGTAAAGTTGCTTGTAAATATTGGTTAGTTGCGGGTTGCGTTTTTTGGGGGGCTTGTGTTAATGCATGTTGTACAAAACATGCATTAACCACTTTAGCCTTACATTTACTTCGGCTATTTTGAAAATAGCCAATCTACAAGCTCATTTGCTTGTAGCCCAAAGCTTGTTTCCTAATGTCGTTGAAACCAGTGTTTCTCAAACATTTTCAAGTCAAGGACCCCCCAAATTGATATGTATTTGTCTGCGGACCCCCATCTGAAAATATGTTATGCCAGGGAGGGACCCCCATACAAGATTTGTGTTGTTAAAATGTTTCAAAAATATTCCAATTCTTTTCATATTTTCTTCAAGATTTATTTGGGGGAAATAGCAGATCTACAAGCTCACAACGCGTCGCGTGAGCTTGTAGACCGGCTATAGCCAATGCATATTATGTAACGTGTATGATGTTTAAAGGGCGAAGGGCTTGCTTCTTCTGGGCTTGTTTTCATAGACCTGGTTGCTCGTTTCTCCCTCGAAATCTGGCAACGCTGGCCATTCGCTACACTTGCACTTGTTGCGGTCCCTGCGAGTTAAGTATCTCAAGTTGAGCAAACCGTGCAGCCTGCCTTGCTTACAGGAACAGTGCCTATTTATATCGCCCACAGGCAGCGATTCCCATGAAAGCGCTTTGCAGCCCAACCAAAACTTTTGCCCAGTTGGCTCAGGGCTAATGGCTATACAAACAGATTTGGCACAAAAGCCAAAAAGTAACTTGGAATAGGCGTCTGGAGTGCAGTGGCGATATTTGGTTTTCAAAAGCATGCAGCCCGATCATAGAGGTATAATGAGCCCAATGCCTTATAGTAACAGACAGTAGGCTACCCAACGATATGATATAGCCTACAAGTTGTTCATTCCCTGAAAATGACATTGGATGTTCTGTGTTCATAAAATAGATCATTTATTATCGAAGCATTTAAAGAAATATACATTTTTTTTTTGCATTTCAATGTGACTATGACTGTGGACATATTAGGATAGGCTGCTGACACACTGACAATAACAGCAGACCACTTGAACAGTCAAATTACGTAGGCGTTCATATAATTCTATATTATGTATGTACTAATTACAGGCTGGGATCAAAGCTCCGTTGCTGAGCAGAGAGAGAGAACCTTGTCTGGTCCTTGTCTAATGTCTAGTACAATGGTTCTCAAACGTTTACATTTCAAGGTCTCCCCTTAACTCTGACAGTATACAAATGGAGCCAAATGGACCCTGACGGGTCCATTTGGCTCCATTTGTATACTGTCAGAGTTAAATACTTGCAGGGGTCAATTTAAACCCTCCTTAAAGGAACCCAGAGAGTGGCTGAAATCCACTTTGCAGGGAAGACCGTCCATGTCAGTGCACCGGCTGCACCCGCACACAACCAGAGCCCCCCGCCACTGTGTGCAACATAAGGGGGCCATCCGCCCCCATTTTCATTCAAGGCCAAGTACTGACTTTTTGTTTTACTCAAGTGAACAATACCACAATCTAGTAAAAGTCTGGTCAAATTGACTTGAGTAAAATGTACAAAAGTATTGGCATCAAAATATACCTAAAGTACCAAAAGTAAAAGTATGCCGATTAGAATGTCCCTTTTCCCAAGTGCAATACGTGTACAAATCTTTTGAAAATAGCAGATCTATAAGCTCATGCTAGGCCTTGTGAGCTTGTAGATCGGTACATATAAGGCTAAAGTGGTTAATGCATGTTTTGTAATAATAATCAAAATCTACGAAGTAACGAGTAACTAAGTTTTCAAATAATTGCAGTGGAGTGAACGAACAATATGTGTCTCTGAGATGTAGAAAAGTACTGAAAATTGGAAATACTGCCGTAAAGTAAAGTAATACCTCAAAACTGTCCTTAAGTACAGTACTTGAGTAAATGTACTTAGTTACTTTACACCACTGCATCTCCGTGGCTGTGTGAACAGTCCCTGACTACTCGAACTTTACCTCAGAGGTGGCGATCAGCAGCAGGTACGACGTCCACAGGAGGAAACAACAAAGTGCGGCTCTCATCTCCTCTCAGGTTCAATTCCCCCGAATAACTCAAGAAAAGGCTGCTATTCTGTAGGAGCCGCAGAGTTGCTCCTCCTGCCCCCCGAGAATCCAGAACCATCCCTCGGCGAGAGAAACAAGTGTGTGCGTGTGAGAGCCCCCGATCAAGTCAGATCTCCGTGCACTTGTGCGTGTGATCCGCGGGGGAAAAGCGAGTGCTCGTTCGCTCTGTGTGTGTTGTTCACATGCAGAGAGATCGTCCCCTCGTCCAGGCTCTCTCTGACTGACAGAAGCTGACAGAGCGGCAGGTCGACATCATGGCTGGCTCCTCAGACCCGAAGCGGGACGATCCCAGCCTAGGAGGCACTTGTTCTGTGCACCCTGTGTAATGAATGGAGCGTATGTGAGCCTAAATAGACCCCAGTGAACTTTCAGATGAGGGAAAAAAAAGACGTTGCCTTTCTTTCAGGGGGGTATTTATTCAGCAGGCTGTTATGTAGAGACAAATATTGCCTATAACTATTTTTTCAATAGAATCCATACAATGTGTAATTATGAATAACTCAAAAAAGCGCGCAGCAGCATATAATCCCAATGTGCAGCAGCAGGTCCCCCAGAGAAAATATTTTTAAAAAAGAAAAGAAAAAAAAAAGTATGCAAGTCGTTCTCAGGTTAAAAATACAAAATAAACCCCAAAAAAGTTGTCCGGTGTATTGAATCCAGTGCAAAGTGTTGCAGTTTGTTTGGAGCTCTGCTCTGGTTGCTTGCACGGTGTCCTGCTTTCTGTTGGACTCTGCAGAGAATGAAGCGAGGAGCGCGTCTGAGCCTGTGGATATAGAGAGCTGAGAGCTCCGTGCCCGTTGCGCCTCCCCTCCCCTCGCATCTATTGAGCAGAGGGA
Source organism: Gymnoscopelus microlampas (assembly GCF_963454915.1). NCBI lineage: Eukaryota > Metazoa > Chordata > Actinopteri > Myctophiformes > Myctophidae > Gymnoscopelus > Gymnoscopelus microlampas. The sequence goes on from NC_139948.1 coordinate 17,954,010, forward strand.
GCTGGTTGGCTGCTTGGATGACTTAAGAACATGTGCCCATCCCCCCACCGCACCGTGTCTCTGTGTGTGTGTGTGTGTGTGTGTGTGTGTGTGTGTGTGTGTGTGTGTGTGTGTGTGTGTGTGTGTGTGTGTGTGTGTGTGTGTGTGTGTGTGTGTGTGTGTGTGTGTGTGTGTGTGTGTGTGTGTGTGTGTGTGTGTGTGTGTGTGTGTGTGTGTGTGTGTGCGCCCTTTAGGAGAAAGCCCATTCATACAATTCGGTGCTCATTAATGGATAAGTTAACCACTTAAACCCCCATATGGTTGAGCTGCGGAGGAGTCCCTCAGGGATCTGTACTAGTGTATTTTCCGTTTTCCGTTATTGTGGGGAAAGCTTTCACTGAAAATAGCAGATCGACAAGCTCGTCAAAAGCCTTTCCCCATGGATGCTGGGGTTTAAACGCATAATAAAATACCAGTAATCTGGTCAAACTGATAAATAATACAAAGGAAACAAAAATGTTTGTCCACATGTTGGTGATGATGATGTTAAAGATGCTGCACATGGCTAAATTAATAACCACGATAAAGTTAATAATCAACATTATTAATAGATCCTAAGGGGTTGATTGGCAGGTCTGTGTGCATGTCTTTTCAGGGACAAAGGAGGCAGCAGAGTGGCTTCTCCAGTAGGCTAACCAGAGACTGGTCCTGACTTGCTGTTAGGAAGCTGGGGGGGGGGGATGTACTGTGCTGGGAGGTCTAATGAGGAGGCCCTAAGGGTCCTGGTAAATGAGAAGCACCTATAGTATGGAGGGAGACAGCGGACTCGCACTGCAGTCATAGGTCAGCTCGCCCGGTGGCCCCTCCACCTTGTCCTTTATGGACAAGGTGGAGGGGCCACCGGGGTGAGCTGACCCGTGATAGGTCGGCTCACCAGGTGGCCGTCCCACCACCTTGTCCGCTGGCAAGGTGGAGGGCCTGCAGGCTATGGGATCACAAAACTCTATAGTCTACCTGCTGTAGCAAACACATGCAGTACACACACACACACACACACACACACACACACACACACACACACACACACACACACACACACACACACACACACACACACACACACACACACACACACTGCTTGTAGAGGTATTTAAAGAGGGCTCTCTGTAAATTATGAATTACAATTAATAAATAACCCCATACGGGTGTTTGGGATGATACACAAGAAATGTAACATCGATCATATTTGAATTTCATATTATTATACACAATTCAACACACAAATTAAATGGTTGTGAGGGGGGTATTAAGTCTGAAGCCGAATTGTGAACATTATGTACCGTATGGGAGGAAATACTCCCAGCTGAGTTCAATCATTCACGGCACTGATTGCTCATTCCTCAGCTTGACGTTGGAGAAAGTAACTGTCAGAGAGTGATGTCATCGCGAATACATCAGTGTGCGTGTGTGTGTGTGTGTGTGTGTGTGTGTGTGTGTGTGTGTGTGTGTGTGTGTGTGTGTGTGTGTGTGTGTGTGTGTGTGTGTGTGTGTGTGTGTGTGTCATTCCTTATGGCCTGTGACCAAGGACTGGCTGGTGACAGGCAGGTTGATCATGTCCCCCCCCCTGTGTGGTAGCCAGCGGTCATACAGCATCATCACAGTGACATCACTGGTCAGGTCTCCCTAAACAAGACGTAGCTTGCACACAAAAAGAGATACAGTGAGTGAATCATAATTCTGTTGCATGGTGGGCTCTGTGCATCGTGGACACACACACACACACACACACACACACACACACACACACACACACACACACACACAGTCAGCATCACAAAGGGAAAGTGGTGATTCCTATAAGGAGACCGCAGAATGGAGAATTAGAGGCTGTCTGATAATCAGAAGGTCAACTCCCCCCTTCCAACCCCCCCGGGCTCAGTATATGTGTCAAAGTGTCCCTGAGCAAGACACTTAACCCTTAACAGCTACCCGCGAGCACTCATCATGACCAACTGAGTAGCCATCAGCTGGGTGAAGCTCAAGATGGATTTTCACCATGAAATTAACCGTAAAAAATGTTGTTGAAAACAGCAGCATCAGGGTTATTCACCCATTCACACACAGGCGGTGGAGGCAACCATGCAAGGCACCAACCTGCTCATCGGGAGCAGTTATCGGTCTTGCTCAAGGACACTTCAACACAGCCAGGATGAGCCCGGGGATCTACATGTATCTCCATGAGAAAAAAATAATAATTCACTCTCTTCTTTACACCTGTAAACCTGTCATGTTACAAAAAAAGCTGATTCTGATTCCGATTCTGATTCTCCCGAGCCAAGTAGTGCAACCTGGGTGCTTATGTGCTAAAGCCTAATTTCGATAAAGATGTGCAGTCCTTATGGAGGGGAGGGCGGGAGGAAGGTAGAAGACGAGAGGCGGAGGGGAGAAAACGCCAGAGAACGGGAGAGAACAGAGGTAGCAGCATAACTCAGAGAAGGTGCAGGGAACCGGCTAACTGGGCTTTATTAAACAACATGTTTACTGGCAACTGAGGTCTGTGTACCTAACAACATCAACCCCAATAAATGCTTTTATGGAAGCACAGTAAATCCAGCCCATAAAGACGCGGCGGAGAGGACATGTTCTCTGAGTAAGGCGATGATGACTCCCGTTTCCCCCCTTAGGCCACGCATTGCTCCCAGTGGGAAGAGCAGAGGAAATGGGTAGGGGGTGGGGGGGGGGGATTCCTGAATGTGGTGGATATGAGCTGTGTGGTGTCCCTGGGGGGGTGAAGTGTGCCACGTGGTTTGGAATGAGGCGGGGGGCATGTGTCCAGGTCATGTATTTCCAATGTCCAGAAGGAGTTGACCTTTGAGTTGAACTGACCTTGTAAGGCTGAATATCTTCTTTTGCTCGTCCCACGTCATCGATCCGGGTTTGAATCGCGATGTGCTGCTTTAATCACAGAAGAAGGGTCAGCCGAGGAGGGAGTTTCGGTGCAATGAGACGTGTGTGTGAAGTGGCCGTTCAAAGGTAAGCTTTAAAACAAAACTGAAATGAGCGTCCGTCTGAAGAAACGTCACAGTCTTCTGCAGCTTGACTCTTCAACGGACATGGACGCAACTGACCGTCTCTACTCCAACGTGTCATGGCACACATGAAGTCCTACACATGGCGTCTTTCTTTTTACGGCGTGCAGGTGTCTGGCCGTCTATAAGAGTCTGTCTGTCTGTCTGTCTGTCCGGAGATAATCTGACAAACCACTGGAATAATCAGTGCCAAAGTTCTTGTGCACACTGCCAGTAGGCCACAGAAGTAACTCCAATAATCGTTTGTACATGTTTTATTCTTTTTGAAACGCTTTTTTCTTTTTACATTTTTGCTTTATTCTTGATAGTGACAGGGAAAGACAGGAAAGGCAGGAGAGAGAGAGAGGATGATATGCAGTAAAGAGCCTCGGGTGGGATTCGAACCCAGGCCAGCTGCAGGAAGGACTATTATAGTCTTATGTGGTATGTGCTTTTACCACTTGTCACATTCTTAAGCCTAATTTTTACCAGGCGAAAAATGCACCACGAGGCTTGAGGCATCCTAACGTCCCAGTTCTGGGGATAACTTTCAGCGGAAATAGGCGATCTACAAGCTCACAACGTGTCGCCCTTGGGAATATGGTCGACTAAGAACAGGGTTTAAGTGGTGAAGGAAGAACTTCTGCCTCACTTACTGACGGAACATGGAGGTGTTGTAACACACACATTATCCTGAATAACCAAATCTGAACTCCATCCAATTCAGTGCAGCGGGCCTCTGACCCGGGAAAAGAATCTCACACTTCGACGTGTCAGGGAACCATAAAAAGATAGTCGTGCGGCCAGTAGAAACTCAATATGCTGATAATAGTCACATATTTACGATGGCTGTGATGTTTATGAGTTGCTATAGGGACGAGGGCTCCTTTCCACCGCACGTAATCGCACATTTTTCCAACCGGTCGTCCAAAGTTGACCATATACGTAACTGTCGAAGGCAGCGCGGATTGCCCTGCAACAGACAAACAAACATGGACACTAATCAGGTGTCTTCCCTGACCACACCCAGTCATATCAGAGTGTGAGTCATGGACCAAAGGACTTTAGGCTACTGAGCAATCTCCTCCCTAGCCTGCAATTATAGCCTTCGCTCAGCGAGGCCCTGACGAGCTCATCCATGTCTTGACGACAAAGTTGATTCCATTAGTGGTTTTGAGCCGTCATGTTTTAGCATAGATTTATGTTATTCAGCACAAACCATCGGCTGGTAATAGGCTCATTAGAATCTATGCGTAACCTTTATTGCTGCGTTACTCACACGCGCAGTATACACGCACGCGCGCACACACACAGACACACACAGACACACGCACACAGTGTATCCTGAGGCAAATACATAAGTATACTTACTGTATACTTGCGAAGCATTGTGAGGTCGTAGATCTGCTATTGTCAGCTTGCGACACCGCCACGCAACCCAGTATAAATCGGGCATAAATTCAGGCGAGATTCCACAGGTGCAAAGGTGGCATTCCAGAGAGTGATATAAACTGGACTTAGAAGTTACGCGGAACGGAGTGGGTGTCGGGGCACGATCCAGGGCAACCCTTTACACACACAAACACGCTGAACAAACACACGCTGACATAAACACCCTCTCTCTGACTGTCTAGAATGTCTGCTTGCAGGTACTTACTAGGTCACTCACCTGGCGCGCAGTCAGGGGAAATCAGTGGCGAAAGACCAACTCTCGCAGCGAGGCAGCAGATTGAGCCGTGCTCCCTATACGAGGCCTAAAAGCCTGAGTTACACTTAGGGTGTCGTGCACGGAAAATAGCCGATCTACAAGCTCACAACGCCTCGCGCAGCGAGGCGTTGTGAGCTTGCAGATCGGCTATTTTCCGCGCAGCACGGGCATGCAAACCAAGTATAAAATGCAGCTGGTCTTTTATAGGGACATTTATTAGAGCTCGTTTACCGGCCTTTTCCAACTGTGACTTATACAGCAACCTGAATGAGCTGCTCTGTGGGCCCTCTTAAGAGCCCCCGTCGGTATGCCTTTTCCTCACAGGCACTGCAGGTGAGTGGGCATTCAGGGGGAAAGATGCCCGACCAGGGTGCCAACCAAGTCTACCTGCGGGACCCATAAACCAACACGGCTCCTCACTCACTCACACACACACACGCACACGCACACACACACACACACACACACACACACACAGACACACACACACACACACACGCACGCACACACACCCACACACACAGTCATTGTTACAGGGGAAAAGAAGCAGGTACGTTCCACACCAAGTTCTTCCACCTGCAACACATTATGCTGCTTTCTTTTTTGTTGTCGTCGTCAAGGGACCAGGAGGTCCATTGTACCTGTGAAGTCTGTCCAGTCCCACGTTCCACCTGGAGGTCGCATTCTCCTCATAACTCCCTGCTGACTCTTCCTGCCGTACGCTCGTCCGTGGAGGAAGCCCTGCAGCCTGCAGAAACCAAGACCAAAGAGAAGAAAGCGCTGGAAAGACACGCTGGAAGGAATGCGCGTGTGTGTGTGTGTGTGTGTGTGTGTGTGTGTGTGTGTGTGTGTGTGTGTGTGTGTGTGTGTGTGTGTGTGTGTGCTCGCCTGGCTCCACCGTCCAGTTCCAGTGGGTTCCAGTGATCGGGCTTTGACCCCGCACGCTCGGGTCGGAGATGGACGCAGGACCGCAGGAACTCGACGGCTGTGGAGGGAACACTCTCGCTTTTCCAACATGACAACAGGGACACTGAAAGGCAGAATTGTTGGGTGGATATATGTCTGTCTGTATATATATCCATATACTGGATATATATGTATGTATACAGTATATATAGAGAGAGAGAGACAGAGAGATAGAGACAGACAGTGGGACAGAGAGAAGTAGAGAGGGAGTGAAAGAAATAGATACATAGAGCGTTTTAAACACTGACAGTTTCACACGCTCTCTCTTACATCCACAGACGGACAGACGTGCAGTCAGTTCAGGACAAGCCGTAACACGCCCCCCCCCCCCCCCCAACCCCACCCCACGTCCCCCCTTCCCAGCTCCTTTTTCCCCTTAAAACACTGACTCTTTATTCTCAATGTGCAAAAAAAAGAAAAGAAAATCACACACTCCCCTAAGTCTCTTTCACGCACGCACGCACGCACGCACGCACGCACGCACGCACACACACACACACACACACACACACACACACACACACACACACACACACACACACACACACACACACACACACACACACACACACACACACACACACACACACACACACACACACACACACACACGGAGAACAGGGGGAACAGGGGACTTCCAGCCACTGAGAAATAGCAGTGTAATTGCCGGTGCTCTGTTGTCTATCAAGACGTGACCTTTTCAACATGTGTGTGTGTCGTGTCGGGAGCGATGGGAACCGGGCGAGGAGGAAGACTGGGGTCTCCCCCGACTCTGTGGTGGTCCGAACACCCCCCCCCCCCCCCGCCCCCCCCCCCGTACCACCACCCTTCTTTGCCTGTGAACTTCCACTGTGTCCCCCATGCACGGCACGCTGAGTGGGCTCTGGAGGCCCGGAGGATGGAAGGGGCGGCAGAACAACTGGAGCCCACAAATCACACCCCCTATGGCTCGGTGGTCCTCACAAGTGGGGTCCAGGGACTCACAGGGTTCCTTGAGGGGGTTCTAAATGGACCCTTTCAAGTCCAAATGGAACCCCACTGTCAGAGGGGGGTGTCAGGGGGGGGTCCTTGAAATCTAAAAGTTTGAGAACCACTGCGTTTAGCTCACTGCGGGGGAACATCAGAAGCAGGGCAATGGGATGATGATGATGATGATGATGATGATGATGATGATGGAGAGGAGAGAGGAAGGAGCCGACCCGTGTTATCGTGAAGTGTAAAAAATGAACCTCTAATTCACTGTTTCTCTGACCCCTGGCATAGTTACAGGTGGACCACCTGTAACTATGCCAGGGGTCAGAGAAATGTGGGGAAATGTTTTAAAATGTTGGAAAATATACATTTTGCCTTTGTTAAAAGTATCAAAGTATGTCATCAAATTTAAGAAAACCTCTGAAATAACAGTAGTGTGGTGGAAAAATCTTGAAATTAAATATCGACTGTAAAGATGCTGGGAGCTTGTAGATCTGCTATTTATAAGCTCTGCCAAGTATAAAATCCGGCTTTAAGATAATTATTGTTAAATATGAATAATAATAAAATGACTGTGAAAATGCCTTCTTACATATTAAATATATATTGTTGTGAGGAGGTGGGGTTGGTGGGATGTTGAGGATTGCTCGAAAAATGTAGCGGTCCAGAAGTTAACCACTTAAACCACAGCATCCGTATAGCCGCTCAAGCTCACAAGCTCACGAGTGGCGTTGCGTTGTGAGCTTGTAGATCGTCCGTTTTCAGCGACGATGTTCAATGCAGAGCCCTGAGGGACTCAGCCAAGTTGAAGTGGTTAAAAAAAGAAGGTCGAGAGGCACTGCTCTAATTAGTTCCTTTGTGTACAGCGGGGGAAGGAAGCAGGGCACTGCAGCGGCTCGGACGCGCTTCTCTGGCTCGCTCTGCCATCCATACACACATGTGGAAGTCAGATGAGGACAGTTTATACTGTAAATAAGAAGACACATTTAAAGCCCGACACAGTCCGTCGAACACCAAAAATAGCCGCTCTATATCAAACTCACGACGAGTCACATCGCCGCGTGTTGAGCAGCATGTAGATCTGCTGTTTGCGCTGTGCAACGGCTCCGTATGACGTGTATAAATTAAGCATTATTACACGTATAGGCCTACTAGACTCTTTTTGGTACTTTTCACGTTTAAGAGCATGCCCAAAATACAGATACTATCCTAACCCCAGCATGCCTATTCTGGGGGGAACATTCGCCAAAAATAGTCGATCTACAAGCTCAAAACGCGTCGCGGTGCGACGCGTTTTGAGCTTGTAGATCGACTATTTTTGGCGAAGAGATTCGGTGCAGACGGAAGGAAGCGGTCAAAGTACAAGTTGTAACTCAAGTCCAGTTCTCCCCGACTAGAGGCTAAACATGGTTAACAGAGAGTGGAAACAAATGACTTTGACTCGAGCATGTGGGTTAGGCCTTAATCCAAACACAGAGTGTGGATGTGATGCTGAGAGCCAGAGAAAGGGAATGCCGGGGGTGCAGCGTACAGGGGGCGGGGCTTCACAGTAATCTGGAAGGGAAAATAATAATGATTTTTTTTTTAAAACAACATATTCTAAGCTAAAACGGATCACTCTTGCCAGACCGATGACAGGGACTCCTTTACCTCCCGCGACGTGACAGACAGACAGGCTGGCTCAGGCCTCATGGAGGACACACAGAGCTGTCCTCAGAAACGTATTAGGAGCACATAAGCCTATAATTACTCCAATTGGCATGTCAGATGGAGCTTTCACTTCATTCTGTGCCCTTCATAACCCCCCCCCACAGCCCTCTGGTTCCCTCTTGGTCACTCGGATGAGGCCACTCTATACTGATGGTGTGTGTGTGTGTGTGTGTGTGTGTGTGTGTGTGTGTGTGTGTGTGTGTGTGTGTGTGTGCATGTGTGCTCGTGCGTGTGTGTGTGTGTGTGTGTGTGTGTGTGTGTGTGTGTGTGTGTGTGTGTGTGTGTGTGTGGGAGGAGGGGGGGGGGGCAGAAGATGGAGGCTATGGTGGTGTTGGGGGGGGGGGTGTATCAGAGAGGATTAAGGAGAGATTTCTATGCTTGACCGGAGCGACGCTAGCTAGCGCTGACAGAGGGGCAGAGGAATGGAGAGGAGAGGGCTAAAGAGAGAGAGAGAGAGAGAGGGAAGGGGGAGGGGGGGGTGGATGAGAGGAGTGGGTGTGAGGAGAAAAAAACAAAAGGCAGGACCGAAAGGGAGAAAGTTAAAAAGGAGAAAAACACCCCCTGGATTAAAAGGGTGATTACACCCAGTCATACAAAACACTCTGGCAACACCTGGTCGCTAGACCCTTCACCCTGCTCCTTTAGCCCCAGGGCCCATGCTGCTGGGAGGTATGCTGTGATAGAATGGTGGTCCCTAAGACACAGAGCTGCAGGTTGCATGTGAGGTTGCATGTGAGGTTGCACGGATGCACGCCACCTCCAAGAGAGAACCCCCGAGCAGAGTTTACGGGCCAGCTTGTTGTGATGCTGTTTCGCACGAATCGTGGTAACGATTAGTTGCAGTTAATGTGAGAGAGAGACACACACACACACACACACACACACACACACACACACACACACACACACACACACACACACACACACACACACACACACACACACACACACACACACACACACACACCTCCCAGCTAGCTCCTCTGGAAGCTGCAGCACGGCCGCCTTTAAAAAATAATTAGCACAGGTTTTGCCTCTTTTATTGTTGTTGTTATTATCGGGGCCATAAAAACCAGCAGGTCCAAAGGTGGGGGAGCTATGTACACCACAGAGAGAGAGAGAGAGAGAGCGAGCGAGCGAGCGAGCGACCGAGCGAGAGAGAGAGAGAGAGAGAGAGAGAGAGAGAGAGAGAGAGAGTACTACTAGCAAAATGGCAGACAATGTAGTCTGGCACAAATGGCCGGGTCTACAGGTATTTGGGGAGTTGCATCATGATCCAAGGAATCCAGGGGGAAAAAGTGTTTGTGTTGAAGGTTCTTCCTTGGCCTACTGCGTGCAAAGTTTCACAGCAAATTGTTTGACAGTGCCGGAGATTAGCTGCTCACAGAAACACAGACACACTGACGGACACACTGACGGACACGCTGACGGATGGACGGACAGGGGCAAAAACAGTCTCCGGCCTTCAGCCGTCAGGCTTGGCAGAGACAAAGAGAAAGAGAGAGAGAGTGAGAGAAAGAAAGACAGTGACAAAGAAATAGAGAGAAAGAGAGAGAGAGCGGGAGAAATTGAGGTGTGATTTTCAGTGTGCATCCTTGTTAAAACCTATACCTCCATATTAGGTTCCTCTCTGTGTGTGTGTGTGTGTGTGTGTGTGTGTGTGTGTGTGTGTGTGTGTGTGTGTGCGCGCGCGCACGCACGCGTGCGCGTGTGTGCGTGCACACACATTTGGGGGATTAGCTGCAAAAAAACGTTTAAGATAGCTGTTGCAGTACAGCGTCGTCCACACCCTCCAGAGTCCCTGAGACAGCCTGTGATGTGAGGCGTAGCATCTTCTCCTCAACCCTCTGCTCCTCATAGATCAGAGAGCCATAACAACTGCCCCGGCCCTGGGCCTCCAGCTGAAGTGTCAAAATCCCGCCGGCATTGGGAGATCACAACAGACTGATTACCAACAGGAAGTGGCTCCATTATGGGCTTAGAGACGGGAGAGAGTGCTCTCTGGTTACGGCGCTCACTCAAATCCACACATTCCTCCAGGGTTTAGCGGGAGACGGGATGCTCCTCCGGTCCTAACCTCTCCAAACCCAGCCCAGGGGGCATTGGGATACAGGGGGGCATACCGCTGGGGTGTTAAAGGTGTCCCCGGGGAGGGGAGGAGAGGATGGCTGGAGGTTGGCTGAGAATCAGGAGCCAGTTGACAGCCACTGTCTTGTGACACTGGACACCTGCGCTGAGTGGACTCTAAGGCCGTGGAGTGGATTAGACCAGTGGTTTGTAAACTTTAAGTTCCCGAGGAAAACCTCAAGGCACACCTGTTTTCATATCATAATAGCCTCGATAACATTGTGTTATCATCTCATCACTCTGTACATGTTTATTTTCATTTACTAATGACAAATGCTTTAACCACTTACGCCCTACTTCATACTTTCACACACCTTTGAAAAATAGTAGAAGAGCTGATCTAAAAGCTCACGACACATTGCAACGCTATAGGCCCAAAATGGATAGACATGTATTAGTATTTGTCTCTCTATATTAGGACATTATTGCACACAAAGTACTGATATAGAACATTGGTTTTCAAAGTGGGGTCCGGGGACCCCCAGGGGTCCTTGGGGCGGTACCAAGGGGTCCCCAGCCAAATTAGTTAACATAGCGTCACAATAATCGTAACCGCTTTAACCATATCTCATACTTTGGCTATTAAAAAACAGCAGATATACAAGCTCATAGCGCCGCACCGAGTGTCGTGCTATGAGCTTGTAGATCTGCTATTTTTGAAAAATCCCTGCCAAAAAATATTTTTGAGATGGGGGTCCGCAGCCAAATACATATCATTTTGGGGGTCCTTGACATGAAAAAGTTTGAGAACCACTGATATAGAATATTTAAGAAATAAATCCTTGAACATTTTGTACAGGTGTTTATATCGCAATAATAATGTGTGGCTGGAACGAAATTCCCAAGGCACACCTGGACCTGTCTCGTGGCACACCGTCGGGGGAAACCGCTGGATTAGAGTGCTCTGAGATGCAAGAGACAGCTCAGTGAAATACAGGCTTCACATCTAACCCACAGTGACACATGACATGATCATTCCCCTGGGGGGGGGGGGATGTGCAAGGCCTCGTAGCCTCTCAATCTATCCAGGATGACTCCTGACAATTTGACAGTCCACCCTTCAAGCTCAGGAACTAAATTGATTTAGACACAAATGCTTTCGGCTTTTTTTTCTCTCCCCGCAACAGGAATCCTACTGTAGCGAGTCCAGTGGACCCGGCCATCGCTCCGAAATGCCTGAAAGCCGCAGATCTATAAACATTAGCGCCGAGATCATTTCCTAAACTATCCAACAGGGACCAGAGCTCATTCCATTCCCCCTCGTCTTCCCTAATGTGATTAGAACAAGAGTTTTTTGACGTTTATGATCTGTGGCCCCGAAAGCCCCCCGAACGACTCCTCGGAGAGTAGGAGGCACGGAATAAGGGAACCAATTGAGACGATTGCAGGAACGCCTCCCCTGGGAGCGGGGTTGGGGAGTCGAGGAGAAGAGATGGATTGTGTTGTCCCGGGCCCAACGTGGGCAGGAGACTTGCGGAGTCATGTGCATCACGCAATGGGAAGGAAATATCTCACTCACACGGAGAGAAATGCATACTGACCGCCAGTGGTGTAAAGTAACTGAGTACATTTACTCAAGCACTGTACTTGAGTAAAAGTTTGAGGGATTTTTTACTTTGCTGGAGTATTTCCAGTTTTCGGTACTTTTACTTCTGATCGTCTACATCTCAGAGGCTAATATTGTAAACTTTTACTGCACTACAATTATTTGAAAACTTTAGTCACTAGTTACTTAGATTAGATTTAGATTATTATTACAAAACATACATGAACCACTTCAGCCTTTCGGCCATTAAAAAATAGCCGATCTACAAGCTCACAATGCGTCGCAATGCGTCGCAAATCAAAGATTTATATACATTTTACACATTTGACATTCTGCATAATGAGTACTTTCTACTTTTGGTACTTCAAGTACATTTTGATACCAATACTTTTGTACTTTTGCTCAAGTAAAAAAAAAAGTGAGTACTTTTTCCAACACTGCTGACCCCCCCCCCCCCTCAAAACGTCTGAAGTCCACTTTGTTTGGTTTAGTTCCTCTAGCCTTCATAATGCAGACGAGCTGTGCGAGGGTCCGTCGGACGGGAATAGCGAGGCCTCGGTCATACGGGGGGACCAGGCCCAGGTCACAGTGTCGCTACATGTATGTGTACATGTGAATTATTTACTCGTCGTCCAACAGGAAATGAGGAACGATAACAAGCTTGGGAAAGAAAAGGAAGAAAAACAAACAGATGGTATCTTCCCCCTCCCCTCCCTCCTTTCTTTCTTTCTTTCTTTCTTTCTTTCTTTCTGTCTTTCTGTCTTTCCTACTTTCTTTCTTTCCTTTGTTCTTTGCCCTTCCGTCCGAGGCGGTCATGCCGGCCGCGTCAAACTGGGGACAAACAAGGCGAGGGGCATGTGACTCGAATAGGAGAGACAAAATTAATTTAAAATTAATTTGAGGAATAAATCGTGCAATTTGCGAAGCCTTTCAACTTGTGTGTCCGTGAGTAAGATCACGGCTTTACGAGGAAGACCTTTGCACAGTATTGTTCCCCAAGTCACTTAACACACAGCCATTGGTCAGTGCATTCATTTACCCCCCTCCCTCGTCCCCAAACTAAAAAGGCATGGTGTTGAAGTGAGCCGGACCTTGTGATGTTCTCCTGACCCCCGGCCCTTTAGAACCCTCATCCCTACAAACCTCCTCCTACACAATCCCATCAGGCTCTGCTGCTCACTCACCTGTGACCCCGACTAGGTGGTGACCTCTGACCCCTGGGGGTCAGGATTATTAAGAGCAGTGGTTCTCAATCTTTTTTTCATTTCAAGGACCCCCGGTTTGGTATGCATTGGTAGGCCCCACGGACCCCCATAACTCAGAGAGTGTGGAGATGGAACCAAACGGGGCCAGTTAGGGTCCATTTGGTTCCATTTCAGAGTTACAGACCTGTAATGGTCAATTTCTTGATTAACTATGAATCATTTTTACTAGGGACCCACTGGATCCCACTTTGAGAACCAGAGTATTAGAGACCCAGGGGGGGGGTCCCCAAATGATTTTGGGGGGTCCCCAGATGACAGTGAAGTGACAATTGAAGGACAGGACCTTTTCAAGAAAAAAGAAAAATACTGCATCAAAAGTAATAAACAAACTATACTATAAAAACTGGTCAAACATCGGCCAAATTGTCAAATAATATAAGAAAGAGGCAAACATTTTGAAAATAGTACATCTACAAGCTCACAACGCCTTTGTGAGCTTGTGCTTTGCGAGGCGTTGTATAACGCCTACATCCCAAGTGCTTGTCAGGGTGGGGGGAGGTCCCCAGTTCAAATATGATCATTTTGGGGGGTCCCCAGTTCAAATATGATTATTTTGGGGGTCACGGCCTGAACAGGTTGAGAACCAGTGTATTAGAGCACCAGAGTCAGGAACCCGGGGAGAGAGCTGAGATGCCCCCCCACGCCCCAACCCCTCCAAACCAGCTGGGCTTATATAGCTCTGGCCTGGGATGGCAACTTCATCTCTCTGGAGCCAGAGTCTCTAGCTCCACACACCAGACCTGTGTATCAAAGGCTTGGGTGATTAAAACAGTCAATCGTGGGCTAATTTCTCACCAGGGTGTGGGGGTCTCAGGTGGGGGTCTCACTCAGATGGTGGTCAACAGAGATCTCCGTCGGGTATATACGTGGCGGTTAATCTGCTGACAGGCATTTTTAATTAGCCTGGAGATGTCCGCTATGGGAACTCAGAAACAAAAGAGAGACGAGGGAGAGCGAATGGGGGGGGGGGGGGGTGTCACACGCCCGAGGGGGCGGGGGTGGTACGCTCACCGTGCCAGATCTAAATATGTAGCACCAAATAAAACATCTTCTCACGAGACCACAGCTGGTTCTTCTGTGTCTGGTTATTGGTTGCAGCAAATAGACAATGAACATATACTGCACACGCACGCACGCACACACACACGCGCACACACACACACACCCCCCCCACACACACACACACACACACGCACACGCACACACACACACACACACACACACACACACACACACACACACACACACACACACACACAGAGAGAGTCTCCCAGAGCAATCTTATCTTGTAAATTCTTGGCAACGGTGATATAAAACGTGGAATTTGGAAGGATGCACTATAAAGCAGTCGTCCTCCAAATTGAAGGGGCAAGACATTCCCATACTGCAGTAAATTCTTTCAGAATCGGGAGTCGGTTTGGCTAAATGAGTTGTTTTTCACACCAACCCAGCGGGTCACGTCAGACCACAGCGCAGCGTTTAGGCCTCCCATCATCTGGAATACTGTGTAAACCATGCAGGATAATCACAGTATTCACTCTGATCCCTTCCTTCCTTCTCCCTCTCTCTCTCTCTCTCTCTCTACCAGCCACCACTGCCTCGTCCCCAACCCATCATCTCCTACGCTCCTCTTCCTCTCCAGGTCTCAAATCTTTGCCTCTGGGGGGGTCCCTGGAACAACATTTGAGATGGGGTTCCCCAGCCAAATACTTATAATTGTGGGGGTCCTTGACATGAGCTATGAGCTGGTATATCTGCTATTTTTGAACGAACATGCTCTGTTGAGAGGCAAGTCTGGCCGGTGGGGAGAATCAGTTCCATGTATACTGCCCAGTGGTGGAAAAAGTACTCACATGTTTTACTTAAGTAAAAGTATCAATACTGCAATATAGAAATACACTGTTACAAATAAAAGTCCGGAATTCAAAGTGTACTTGAGTAAAAGTACGAAAGTATTGGCATCAAAAAGTACCAAAAGTAAAAGTAAACTCATTGTGCAGAATGTCCCATTTTAAGTTTTCAAATGTATGAAAATCGTTTGAAAATAGCAGATCTACAAGCTCACAATGAGCTTGTAGATCTGCTATTTTCAAATGGCCGAAATGTATAGGGTTGAAGTGGTTCATGTATGTTTTGTAATAATAATCTAAATCTACAAAGTAACAAGTAAGTTTTCAAATAATTGTAATGGAGTAAAAGTACAATTTTTGCCTCTGAGATGTAGTGGAGTAGAAGTAAAAGTATTGAAAATTTGAAATACTCATTAAGTAAAGTAAAAAATACCTTAAAAATGTACTTAAGTACAGTACTTGAGTACATGTACTTAGTTACTTCACACCACTGAACTCTCAGGCTGCTGCCCTCTCTGTCACACTCCACACATGCCTGCCAACACAACAGTGTGTGAGATGAAGGAATGGAAGAGGGAGGACAATGGAGGAGAGAGAGAGGGGGGGGGGGGGGGGGGAGAGAGGTGGACTCATGAACGACTGGACAGATGAGGTACTGAAAGTTAACGAGCATAGACGCAGGAAATAAAGGGATATTACGTGGATAATACGAACCCCATAACACACACGACAGAGAGGAGCAAAAATGAACTAAATGAAACGTGGGCCAAGGTACGGTAAGAACACCTGAGGAGAGAGTACATGAGCTGTGCATGAGGGAGGGTGGCACACAGTACGGGGTGGGGCGAGGGTGCAGCCAGGTGGTGGTGGCATTCCTGCTGAAATGTCTCATGAGTGAGTAGCCTCCTCCTTAGTCCCGATCACCTCTCTCTCTCTCTCTCTCGCTACGGTTGGCGGTGGTCTTTTTTTTTGAGCAGGCAGAGCTAAAAGCAATCTACAGCTCTTTCAGTGTTTTTTTTTTTTTTTTTTTTTTTGGCAGCGAGAGCCTGCCTGGCAACAATATAATGAACTGGCTCGAAGCATAACAACATAACAAATTATCTCAGCGATGTTTCCACTTGCAACAATGACATGTGTTTCCAAGCCTCGTGACATTCACACCACGGCACAATTTATATACGCCGTTTCAAGATATCACCATTTAACGCTACTTGACATACAGTATCCCTGCTACAACCGTATCTGATCACAAACGGAAGCAGTGGCTTGGGGAAAAAAAGAAAAAGACGATTCCCACAGAGTCATACCAGCTGACGGGATCGTGTCTTTCAGAGTCTTTCAGAAGGAAAGAGGAACTACAGTAGAAGCTGTATCTTTGGACTACACAGAAAATAGAAGGTGCCAACTGGAACCCAGACCGGTTCTTTAGACCGCTGCTTAGATATCTTTATCGAAAATAGACGATCTACAAGCTCACAACATGTCGCATTGAGATGATCGTAGAGCTGCTATTTTCGATGAATGTTCACCTATTAAAGCCTCACTATGTAACATCTTTTTAATGAATAAAATGTCATTTTGGCATGGTGGAGTATGTTAACACAATATAACTTATACAATTGGTGTGGTTGCATTTTGTCTTCCTGCCAGGGCCGGACTGGGACCAAAATTCAGCCCTGGCATTTTGGTCCGGACCGGCCCACCCCCCCCCCCCCCCCCCCATTTTGTCAACGGGGGGGGGGGGGGGGGCGTTTAACTGAGCCAGCCCAGCCCTGCACATGAACTCTGCGGCCGCACTGAGGCGCCTGCTGGAAAGCATCCCAGCCCAAACATTAACGTAACTAATAATTGGGCCGCGCGACTCGGATATGACCGTAATAACCCTAAAACATTTTTAAAAATATATTTTTCCAAAAAAAAAAAAAAAAAAAAAAAATTTTTTTTTTTTTTTTTTTTTTTTTTTGCCCAGTGGCCCACTGGCCCAGCGGCCCACCGGGCATTTGCCCGGTACGCCATATGGCCAGTCCGCCGCTGCTTCCTGCTCTTCTATTGAGACATTTAGATCGTGTCAAAGGTCATGTCTCACCTAGACACAGGATCTGACACGATTCAATTCATCCCCCGAGCAAGCAGGCATGCTCTATTAGCTCAATCGTAAAAAACAAATCTGCTCTTGCACAGGAAGCCGGGTTCAAATCCGGGGCAGAAGAGGAAAGTTACATAGTAAAAATATATTTAGGTGCCAGGGTTTAAGTGGGTAAAGGTGATTCAAATAACCATCAAAAAATGGTTCTTTGACAAAAAAGGATGAGGAGCATGAAGAACGATTCACTAAATAAAATGGTTCTTTAATCATTTAGATGATGGTTCTTTGGGGGAACATGCTGTATAGCCTTTTAAAGAACCGTAAATGAAGCATTATATTTCTGTGTGTACGCAGGAGGCCAGCACCGTGACTGTGAACTCACTGACCTGAATTAACAGGTGGTGAGGGAGTGTGTGAAAATGTGCACAGACAAGGAAGCGCGTGCATTTAGCCGTGCGCTGTTATTCTGCAGAGATGGCAGAGCGCCACTGGGTGTCAAGTCTTCATCTTAATAGCTCTTAGTGTCCAGGTGGCATGAGTGCCAACTCCAGCCCTCATGAAGCCCACACAGGATGTGTTGTGGTGCCCAGTCACACGCACACACACACACACACACACACACACACACACACACACACACACACACACACACACACACACACACACACACACACACACACACACACACACACACACACACACACACACACACACACACGCGGATCAGGTTGAGAGCTTTGTGCCGGGATAAATGGATAGGTGTGCCACGGTGCACGTGGATTCTGGGTTGTTACCATCAGGGGAGGATGCTTCTCCCTTCTCCTTTGGGAATCTAGAATTTCACTTCTACTTTCACACCGTGCCTTTGGAGTGAGCTGTGGCCGGACCAAGCCAACAGCTCGGCACTCTCTTCCACTCCACAAGTTCAAGAGTCAAGAGCGAAAGTGAAAGCCAACGCGAGGTGAATGATGTGACATTGTGGTCTAGAACTGAGAGGATATGAATGGAAACAAATGGACCACTCTCAGTCGCAGGCCGTAAGGGTACATTCAGAGCCCCCTCAAGGAACCCCCGAGGGTCCCTGGACCCCACTTTGAGAACCATTGGTCTAGAAAAAAAGAAAAAAAATGAATTATTTTATGGTTTATGGCATGAGATTAGTAGAGCCTTAAATGGAAGTGCCCGCGGGATTTGGGCTGTGAGGAAAATTCCTCAAGCCAGCCGTTCTAACAACTTAAAACATAAAAAAATGCAATTTGCTTTTATTTGAAGCACCTTACAAATGTTTATATAAGGGGGAATCAAAGCTCTCTAAGCTTTAGGGTGTCAGGCCAACGTGCGTTCCACTGTGTTCCACAGGGCAACATGTGTACATTCATGTGCGTGTGTGTGTGTGTGTGTGTGTGTGTGTGTGTGTGTTATATATTATATATATATATATATATTGTCAGAATGAAGACAGGGTTTTGGGGGTGGGGTCGGGTGGACGACTAAACAAAATGGCACTGAGTTGAGGGCACATTCCTCAGTTGATTTAACAGCTTCTAAGATGAGGGGGAATGTGTCAAAGCTGGAGGCTTTTAGTAGAGTCAAAAATGGAGGTTCCGTGACCATCCTTTGGCAAGTAAGGTTTGACGATTGATTTGACCTCTATGGACCCTTTAGAAAAAATTTAGCCCCCAGGTCCCTCCCAAAAATCCTGGCATTTTTTGCTAGACAGCCAAATTCAAAATGGCGCCCGGCGCCATCTCTAAAAATTAACTTTTGATCTGAATGACCTAGAATCATGTATGAAGGCACTTTTCCATACAAGTCAACCATGAGGATTCCAAATCTGACACAATTTTAATTGTAAGACCTTGTTTTGACTCCGAAATTCAAGATGGCCGACATCCAGTAGAGTAAAAACTTATACCCAGGGGGCAAAGGGGGGTATGCTGCATTTGTCCTGCCATAAAAGGTTGGCCACCAGAAATAATATCTATGACCCAGTAGGATCACAACCTATATGGACAACCCGGTCACCTTGCTGCTGGAAATCCAATATGGCCGCCTCAATATTATCAGAAAATAGCTTTGGCAATAACTTTTGAACCAGATGGGCTAGAAATAAAAACTTGGTGTCTATTTCATGGTTTCAGAGCATGAGAAACTCAATGGAATACTTATCTTTATGATTGGGTGTGTCTGGACCTTTCATTTGCATATTTCCAAGATGGACGCCACTCGAAAATGAGTTTTACTATGACTTTTACAGCAAAAAGTCTGCTTTTTAAGCAATATGAACACATTTGGTCAGTTTGAGCTTTAATTTATATGTTGTCAATATGGCTGCAGTCATAAATAATGTATGGTATTACATTTCCCCTCAGATTTATTGATTTATAGATCTATAGTTGTGGGGATGATTGCAGAGAAAATCGGAGAAAAAGCCCACAACGTATCTTATGTATCATTTTAATAAACTAAATACAATATAAACCGACACATGCACACTCCAAGACTTGCCATAAACTTCAACTTTAGGGCTATACAAATTAACATAGTGGTATGCATTCAAGTAACATAACAAAAGATAGACTACTTAGTGACAAATAGAGTAAAGGCGGAATTGAGGTTGCCTACAAAAGGTTCATTTTGACCTCTATGGTGCTGTCTTGCCTGCTTCTAAAGCCAATGATACTATGGTACAATGCTATTCACTGTCACTGTTGTCATGTGTTGCACTGATCCTGCTGCATCGTGTCTCCAGTCCCTGGCAACGGCATCCTAAGTAGCATGGAATTGCCTTCTTTGCACGGGAACAGTTTTTTTTGGCAGCCTTTGATACAGCTGCATGATATTGCCTTGTTCATTGACACAGGCCAGGCTGGCTCGGTAGATGCAAGGGGGACTGCATTGCTAGCACTGAGAGACAGCTCTTCTCAGGTGCAGGTCAAAGGCATTCTCTGTCGGGGGCAGCAGCTTTAAGAGGGTTGATCTATTATTGAGGAACTTGTACACTCTAAGCTTACTCAGGTCAAAATCCTCCTGGTGGTCCTCTTTGGATGTATATACAGCAATTGTGAGGTCTCGTGCCGGATTTATGGACGTCATCTGAGAGGGAATCATAAGAGTTTTCACCAAACTCCTCAAGTGCAGAGATCCAGACGCATGATGGCCTTGAACCATGCCTTCTTCCCAGTGAAGAAGGGATAGCTGGTGGTACAGTATCTCTGCCACTTAAACTATGGATAAAGGGCAGGGCACGACACTGTGCGAGCCCCAGTGCTGATACCATTTGATGGAGAGGAAGGTATGAATTTTGCTCTGTTCTCACCCACAGCTCTGGAAGGCATCTGAGATGGGTTGCTGCATAGTAAAGGCACATGATGATGTTGTCTGTGTCATTGGCATGGATGAGAACTCTGTCAACTTTGTCATTCTGGACGCTGTACAGGGTGTGGAGTATTATTCTTGTATCAGCCTCCTGTTGTGTGGATTCTAGTGCAGGGACATCTTCAATAGACCCCTCATTGATCACCACACTCCTTGTCTCTTCTTTAACCCCCCCACCCAGGTAAAGATGTGTTGGACCAAGGGCCGCCTTAAGTAAGTTTCTCATTTTCACACCATTCGTCACAGAGGAAACTCAATAGGTTTGCCTTGTTAGCTGACACAGCAAAAAACTCCTGAGGATCTGGAGCTGTGTAATGCATACTGACTTCATATTCTTTGGCAGGTTTTGGTCAAGCATATCTGTGTTCTTGCTCAGCTGTCTTAAGACTAGGTCCACTGTACCGGTCAAAACAGAAGCTAATGATCTCTGTGCCAGCAGGCACATCATTCAACAGCAGACGTTGGTATCGTTCAGCGATTGTTCCAAATGCTTCACCTTTCAGGAACGACCAATGGCGCATGGCATACATGGCATCAATAACTACTGCTGTTTTTATGTCTTCTGTAGGCAGGTCAGGGATGCATGCAACTTTGGTCTCCTCTTTCAGGACATTAACAAGGCTTGCCTTGGTACCTGTTCTCATCCTGCCATCTTCCTGGAAGAGGGAAGGGGGGAAGTCACTGCACTCGTGGTTGCCTATAAAGACAAGGTTGAGTTCTCCACCACTGGCTATGATTTGGGTCATGCGCAGGAGGGCAGTAATTTCATTGCTCTTGCCAGGTGCTGAGGTTTTCCCCTTAGATATTTTAGATGATGTGTTTTGAGTGTAGAAAGTGTTAAGCTTCATTATGCTTGTCTTCTTCTGTTCACTGGACAGTGACTCACACAGTGCCTTCAGTGCCTCCCAGTTCTTTCACACTCATCAAGTCGTCCTTGACTGTGGAATCAGCACACTGTCCTGTAGATATGTTGATCATGGGTTAGTCTCCACTGCTGCCATGACCTTGACTACCATCTCTGTGTCCCGGATTACACGACTCTGACCAGACTCATGGTGTGGGTCTGCCATATTGACAACATATAAATTAAAGCTCAAACTGACCAAATGTGTTCATATTGCTTAAAAAGCAGACTTGTTGCCATAACAGTCAGCTGTCACTGTAAAAGTCATAGTAAAACTCATTTTCGCGTGGCGTCCATCTTGGAAATATGCAAATGAAAGGTCCAGACACACCCAATCATAAAGATAAGTATTCCATTGAGTTTCTCATGCTCTGAAACCATGAAATAGACACCAAGTTTTTATTTCTAGCCCATCTGGTTCAAAAGTTATTGCCAAAGCTACTTTCTGATAATATTGAGGCGGCCATATTGGATTTCCAGCAGCAAGGTGACCGGGTTGTCCATATAGGTTGTGATCCTACTGGGTCATAGATATTATTTCTGGTGGCCAACCTTTTATGGCAGGGCAAATGCAGCATACCCCCCTTTGCCCCCTGGGTATAAGTTTTTACTCTACTGGATGTCGGCCATCTTGAATTTCGGAGTCAAAACAAGGTCTTACAATTAAAATTGTGTCAGATTTGGAATCCTCATGGTTGACTTGTATGGAAAAGTGCCTTCATACATGATTCTAGGTCATTCAGATCAAAAGTAAATTTTTAGAGATGGCGCCGGGCGCCATTTTGAATTTGGCTGTCTAGCAAAAAATGCCAGGATTTTTGGGAGGGACCTGGGGGCTAAATCTTTTCTAAAGGGTCCATAGAGGTCAAATCAATCGTCAAACCTTACTTGCCAAAGGATGGTCACGGAACCTCCATTTTTGACTCTACTATTTAGTGCAGTGGTTCTCAAACTGTGGCCCAAATGATTTTTTGAAGGGGTTCCCAGATGATTTGCTTAATGCGCAGCATTGTTTTCTCACTCAACAGTAAACAAACCAACATACAGTACAGGTGTATACACAGGGTATCTGCACATTTCTAAAGTGACAATTTAAGGACTTTTTGTATTACCTCTAAAAACATACAAAATATAATAAAAACGATGTTACTGCGTCAACAAACTATACCATAAACAATGGTCAAACATTGGCCAAATTG
Organism: Gymnoscopelus microlampas; assembly: GCF_963454915.1. NCBI lineage: Eukaryota > Metazoa > Chordata > Actinopteri > Myctophiformes > Myctophidae > Gymnoscopelus > Gymnoscopelus microlampas. The sequence continues at coordinate 17,976,768 of NC_139948.1, forward strand.
TCAAATATCTAAGAAAGAGACAAACATTTTGAAAATAGACGATCTACAAGCTTGTGAGCTTGTAGATTTTCCACAATATTCGGTTCCACCATATTTATCTGTGCGGAACCGAGTCAAACTAAATGTAATGCCTCAACTCCTACAATTCCAAGTGCTTGCCAGGGTGGGCGGTCCCCTTTGACCCCTGTTCAAAGCTTGTAGATCTGCTATTTTCAAAAGATTTTTTTTACATTTGAAAACTTGTGAAATGGGATATTCTGCATAATGAGTACCGTACTTTCAACGTTTTTGATACCAATACTTTTGTACTTTTACTCAAGTCAATTCTGAAATCCAGACTTTTACTTGTAACAGAGTATTTCTACATGCCAGTATTGATACTTTTACTTAAGTAAAAAAAAAAAGAGTACTTTTTCCACCACTGGGGGTAGGATACAACAGCAATCACACAAACAGAATCAATAGGCTCTATGCACAGCAGCCATATTGGAAAGAAATTGGGCCTCTTCTTACTTCCTTCAGAGGTGTTACCAATGATACTAATGAAGGCTCTGTTCCATTCTGGTCAGGGTGCTGATATCGTGCATGTTGCCTCACTAGAAACACTTAACGGGAAACACCCCTTACGGTGGGTGTGTAACTCTGAGAGTGTACAAATGGAACCAAATGGACCCGTAAGGGTCCATTTGGTTCCATTTGTACACTCTCAGAGTTATGGAAAATAAGACAACCACTATGCCACACTAAATGGAACAGAGCCTTAATTAGTATCATTGGTAACACCTGTGAAGGAAGTAAGGAAGGGGCCCAATTCATTCCCAATATGGCTGCTGTGCATAGAGCCTATTGGCAGAGCGACTAAATGGAGAAAAGGGAGGGGGTGGAAATAAAAGGTGTCAGGAGGGACAAAGATCAGGAACAACAGGGACGGAGGGAGAAGCGAGAGGTGGAGAGAAGGAACATGGGATGAATGGAGAAGCTGAGGGAGAAAAGGAGGCTAGAATAGAGGGAAGAATGGGCTCTGTGCTGGAGAGAAAGAGGTGACAGCGATGTCGAGGGAGGGGAGGGCGAGCAAAGCAAGCGGTAGAAGTGAAAATAAAGACCCAATCAGGGAAGGAAGAGGGAATGTCAGAAAGAGATGGGTTAACCCTTTAAGACCTGAGGCCGCGTCTAAAAATTCAAAATCCTAACAATTTTTCGGAAAGAAATATTTAAAAAAAATATTTTTCACGATTTTTCAAAAATGAGCTTGTATATCTGCTATTTTTGAATAGCCAAAGACATCTAAAGTGACACAGATGCGTTCCAGGTATCAATGGGTTAAGAAGAGAAGGAATGTGAGACAGTGACCCCCAACATTCACAATAACCACCCAAAACACGTGGCTTTTTCAGAAGCTTGTCTTTTATTTGCTCAAGATGGGTTTGAAAGGTTTAAACGAGAAAACAGAGAGAGAAAGAGAGAGAGAGAGCGAGAGAGAGAGAAAGAGAGTGCAGATGCTTTTCTACATGTTCGATTGATATAACATCGTCGCGTCAATTGTGCAACTTGGAAAATAGATGACATCTCAAGACGAAAAGAAAGAAAGAAAGCAACGCAAGTAGTTCTTTGACATTTCTCTGATTTACACATTTAGAACATGAAATTGTGTCTTTAAAAACATCTGAAACAAACCCGCTGTATTCACCCAACATCAGCAACTGAAAAGAGGTGCAAAAGATCTCATCTAGCGAACAAAAACGTGGACAAAAAATCAGCTTAAAAAAACACCCAGTAAGACATTTTGTATGGGTAGAAGATTCATATAGTCCTGAGACAGTGTGTGTGTGCATGTGTGTGTTTATATGTGGGTGTCTGTTTGTGTGTTTTTGTGATCACATCTGTCCTTGTTTGTGTGTTTCAGACGTGTGTGTGTGTGTGTGTGTGTGTGTGTGTGTGTGTGTGTGTGTGTGTGTGTCTGTGTACAGTTAACTGCTAAAACTATTGCGCCTTTGGTGCAGAACAGTTCACAGACTGGACTGAAGCGTTTCAGTAAAATATCGGGACAGAGGGAACCTCCTTCAAAATAAAAAGCCACACACCGCGTTGTAAGTGGCGCACATCGCCCAGGCGTGACCAGAGTCTAAACCAATCCCAACCCCCCCCCCCATCCAATTAACACTTAACCACTTAAACCCCAGCATCGGTATTGTGGGGAAAGCTTGCGCTGAAAATAGCAGATCGACTTGTCGACCGGCTATTTTCAGCGAAAGCTTTCCCTACAGTAACAGAAAACAGAAAAGACACTAGCATAGAGCCCTGACGGACTCCGCTCAACCATATGGGGTTTAAGGGGTTAACCTGTACCTGAAGTAAAATGACACATTAAAAAAAAGCATCAAGATCCAATGAAACAGCCAAGAATACAGTATATATTTTCATGTCGCTACTTCTAGGTTTTAAGTTAACAGAGTTCTGTGCAGTCAGGTAGTGGGTCTGATTTGACATATGGCACCACGCACCCTTAAGCCAGAACTCCAACACAAACAAACAAACAAACAAAACAAACAAACAAACAAACAAAACAAACAAACAAACAAACAAACAAACAAACAAACAAACAAACAAACAAACAAACAAACAAACAAACAAAGGCAAACTGCAGCCAGCGAGCAAAGAAAACTCATACCTACTTTGTCCCGCTGTACGTAAACATCACCTGACCTCCTTGAGTTCTGAATTCAGTCAAACCCAACCCTTCATAGATACATAGAAGTGCAACTGTAGGCCTTCTTCATTCTCAAAGCATGCATCATATACAGATGACATATACACACACATGTACATAGCTATGGAAAAAATCAAGAGACCACTCCAAATGTTTCTTAAAAACATGAATGCAGCTTGATGGCAAAAACAATGCTAGTAGTACCTTAGTTAAATAAATCAGCGTTATTGTTCCAAAGTTAAAACATTAGTATTGTGCATTTTTCGAGGTCTGAAATCACTTTTCTGCAAATAAATGCTCTAAATCAGGGGTCAGCCAAAACAGTTTTGCACCAAGGACCACTGTCACGTAGTTGATATTTTCACGGACCACTGTGTTGGTGGAGGAGTGATACAGTAGCTGGAAGTTTTGCTTAGTTTCTCGTCTATTCTTACGACTATACTTTGTAACCGCAAATCGTCGTAGCTTATAAGGACCCTTGGGAACCCCTACTCTAAATGACAATGTGTTTGGAATTTGAGAAGAAATAAAAAGTAGTTTATAGAATAAAACAAAACGTTCATTTTACTCAAACACGTACCTATAAATAATAAAGCAGAGAAACGGATCATTTCATTGTGGTCTCTTAATGTTTCGTATAATTTATATTATGACTCATGTACATGAACTCACTGAATCCCATCCATTTCCTGATTTCCATGGTGTTTTCTTTTTTTATATATATATACAGTATATATATAAAGCTACGTGACAGCACAGGTCAAGTCAAAGTGCACAAGATCAATATAGGAAGGAAAACGCGCAAAAACAAACAAATTAACCAAAAGGCGGGAAGCAAAGCGCCCTCACGCCGTCGTGGACGTACTGTAACCCCATGACCCCCCCTCCCACACCCCCCCGCCCCCCCCCCACAAAAAAAAACTCTTGATGTTCTTATCACCCGCCCCCTGTGCTGGTGGGAACCCCCTAGGACCTGCGTGTTTGTTCACACGGTGAGGGAGATGAAGCTGTTGTATCTCTGGATGTTCCTCTTGAGGATCTCGGAGCAGGGCCCCAGGACGCGCTCGAAGCGGGGCCGGTCCAGCTTCACGCACTTGAGGGGCCCTCGGGCCACGACCGTGGCGGCTCTCGGGCGGTTCAAGAGCAGGGCGATTTCACCTGGAGGATGAACCACGGGGGTTAAGCCCTGAGTCTCCGATACGTAAAATGTTTTCTAAATCCCAACAGTTTTTTGGAAAAAAATATAAAAAATATTTTTTCACGATTTTTCAAAAATAGCAGATCTACAAGCTCGTAGCGCGGCACTCGGTGCCGCGCTACGAGCTTGTATATCTGCTATTTTTGAATAGCCAAAGACATCTAAAGTGACACAGATGCGTTCCAGGTCTTAATGGGTTAAGACCAGGAACGCGTCTGTGTGTCATTTTTAGATTTCTTTGGCTGTTCAAAAATAGCAGATATACAAGCTCTATAGCGCGGCATTTTCGTTTATTACCTTTGTGAAACGCTTGTTTTTGTTGTGTATTCTGTTCCATGTTTGTGCAGCACTTTTGTGACTCATGTTTAGAAAAGTGCTTTATAAATAAAGAACATATTTACACCATTACATTTTGGGTAAACAATCATCAGTAATGCTTATAACAGTAACTAAGTGGGTAAAGGCAAATAATAGAACAGCTAGACCAGTCAGTTAAGGTCAGAAAATGACATCACTTTCCAGTAATGCAGCCTTTAAAACCAGGACAATATTACAATATCCAAGATCCCCGGATGATATCTAGTTTCATATCAAGATCTCAGTAGAATATTGATACATTGGCCAGCCTTAGTTTGAACAGAGTTGATAACAATTGCTACAGTAGACGGTAAGACTTGCGGGAGAGCTCACACCCTCCAAACGGAAATATAAGGGTCTGTCTAGTTTCATTTTCATGCTCCGGGTTAAATGAACACTCTCGATTTTACAGTGTAATTAAATCTAATTTAGACATTTTAAGTTGGAGCCCAGGGTTCCTATTTTTGGGCCTTGTTTTAATTTTTTTTTTGCCTCCGTGAGTACAGTGTACAGAGGAGCCATAATTGCTCAATAATAGAGGTGATGAAGGCTGGTTTTTGTCTTGACTAACGGCTCTGTATGTGGAGCCAAGATGGAAGAGGGGGGGGGGGTGGTCTGCCTTAGTCCAGATCAGGGTTTCCGCTAAGCTTCTTTTCTTCTGGCCGGTGAACGTGACCGACAAGATTTTATTAAATGCGTTCAATTGACCGGCCATAATGTAACACACATCACGTGTGTGTTTGCAGATGCGTGCGTGTCGCGTGCACCCCTCAACTGATCGCTACACCTCGTTATCGTAACACAGCGCATCTTATTCCACCACTTTATGACAGATGCACGGTGCTGTTCCTGCATTTATCCACTATCTACTCCTTCATGCGGGGGTGTCACACGCCTAAAGGAACAAGGTAGTCAGAATGGATGAGTGATAGATATACGGGAATATTTATCTTTAATGGTCAATTTGCGTCTTAATTGACCAATGGAAACCTTGGTCCAGATCTACTCACCAAAGTAGTCAGAGGGTCCCAGGCGACCCACCTCCACGTACTCCTCATTGTCAGACCTGCGCTGCAGGACCGACGCCGTTCCCTGGGAGAGAGACACAGAGACAGAGAGAGAGAGAGAGAGAGAGAGAGAGAGAGAAAGAGAGAGAGAGACACACAGAGAGAGAGAGTGAGAGAGAGAGAGAGAGAGAGAGAGAGAGAGAGGGAGGGGAAGGGGGGTGAAGAAAGAGAAAAGGGGGTGTTATGTTTTTTACACAGCCAGAAAATCACCAGGAGGATTATCCACTGAGACATTCTTTTGCTTATAAGAGCACAGGTGCACAGGATCTAACCCACTTCTGCTGTGGGACTGACACCTGCTCTGTGGGACACATACACACACACACACACACAACGTGCATAAACGCACGCACACACACACACACACACACACATGTGTACACATAGATATCCCGATAAAGAAATTGATACAAGTCCCGATGTGTTCTGCTACATTTCCTCCTGGGTGTAATGCAGTGAGGAAGCAGAGAGCTGAATGCTGGCATTCTGATGGGCTTCACAAATGTTTCCTATGAAACATCCACCCATCGTCTAATCCCCAAACATTATACACTACACCACACTCACCCACACAATGGAAACAACACTGTCCAAGACATGAGGGCATTCCCACCAGCATGTCCCCCTCTGACCCCCTAAGCGCACGCACACGCACACACACACACGCACACACACACACACACACGCACGCACGCACGCACGCACGCACGCACGCACGCACGCACGCACGCACGCACGCACGCACACGCACACGCACACGCACACACGCACACACACACACACACACACACACACAAACTGTCATGGAAATATGCACAAAGGCATCCAAATTACTGATATGCTTGCCCATATTATGCATTCATGTACACACAGACACAAGCATGTGTGTGTGTGTGTGTGTGTGTGTGTACAAAGACACAGGCATGCAAACCACAAACAAACAGACTAGGTGGGATATACAAAATACTAGAGGCATAAAGTGTATTTACATGCCCCCCCCCACCCCCACCACACACACGCGCACACACACACACACGCACACACACACGCACACACACACACACACACACACACACACACACACACACACCAACAACAACACTCACACGTAGGAGTGAAAAAAGACACAGCGCCCGACAGCTGATGTCTGCTGGATAGCCTGAGTGAACTCTGTAGCGAGAGCACATTATCCCCAATCACTGGATGGGATTTTGTTTATGTGCATGCATGTGTGTGTGTGTGTGTGCGCGTGCGTGTATGTGCGTGCGTGCGTGTTTGTGTGCATGTGGCCGTGCATGAGAGAAAGCCAGACAAGATGTTTCCTCAACAACAAATATATAAGAGCGGAAATATGATTTACAGCTAATCTGTGCGACAGAGGCACATCGCGTCAAATCAAATCATCACGTACTGTATCACAGCTGGCGACAAACCTGACGCGCACGAGTCTGTGCAAACGATCGATCGTCGCACGCGTCGCTCCCAGCCTCGAAGCAAAGATCTGAGTTAAAAATGTTCGCTTTAAAATAATATAAATATATTATTTTGCACACATTTCTCGATTTTTCAAAAATAGCAGATCTACAAGCTCGTAGCGCGGCACTCGGTGCCGCGCTACGAGCTTGTATATCTGCTATTTTTGAATAGCCAAAGTGTAAAATAATGCTTTTTTAGCTCAAATCAAGAAGTGACACAGATGCGTTCCAGGTCTTAAAGGGTTAATGCTACACGTATACTATTATGCGCACCGCGTGAAACACACGCGCCTCAACGCGGCCGCGTTCGTACGTACCACGTGTCGCGCATTGCGGCTGCAACCTAACCTGTGACGCCTTGCCCTCCGACGGGCTGTTTGTGTGACTGTGTGACGGAGCGGAGGTTTGGATCGCACATGTTTGGGTTGAGCTGCAGTAGCACGTCGACCGCGGCTAGACGTTTACACGTCCACGCTGTAATTGCTTGCAGGTACACCGTCAAATCCTGGGTGTTAATTCAACGCGGAAGAGTGCACAGACGGAACCAAAAGGGTCCGTTTTGGTTCCATCTGTGCACTCTCCAGAGTCGGGTTGGTATGAGGGGGACTTCCCAAGCTCGTCTCAGGCTGGGTATTTAAAAGCGGACCTGACCGTTTCCAAAAAACTCACCCACACTTTAATCCGTCTGTGTGCCCCCCCCCCCCCTTTCCCCCTCCGCCGGGCCAGGCTAATAATGATAAATATGAATATAATGAGTCTTAACGAGGAGTCAGAAGCCTGCCAGTCGCTCGACGGCAGCCTCTCGGCCCTCACAAAGGTGCGATTGTGTTGTGTTTGACGTGACGGGATGTGAGCATGGTGCCTGAAATGAACTGTGGGAGTGGGTGAGCTGTGGGAGTGGGTGAGCTGTGGGGGAGTGGGTGAGCTGTGGGAGTGGGTGAGCTGTGGGAGTGGGTGAGCTGTGGGAGTGGGTGAGCTGTGGGAGTGGGTGAGCTGTGGGAGTGGGTGAGCTGTGGGGGAGTGGGTGAGCTGTGGGAGTGGGTGAGCTGTGGGAGTGGGTGAGCTGTGGGAGTGGGTGAGCTGTGGGAGTGGGTGAGCTGTGGGAGTGGGTGAACTGTGGGAGTGGGCGAGCTGTGGGAGTGGGTGAGAGCCACTCGTGGGTGCATGCATACAGTGTGATGTCTTCTTTCATGCAATGCGGTTATACGGGACGAACCGAGCCGTAACACCCCCCTCGTTGTGGTTAGGCCTGTCACAATTATTACATAATCGTCTAATCACAATTACTTTATATACTTGCAATTATTTTTTCATAATCAATTCCCTGCTAGAAAATTACATATATTTTTAAAAAATGACAAAAATAGTGTAAATAGACGATCTATAAGCTCAAAACACGTCGCATCGTGGCACGTTTTGAGCTTATAGATCTGCTATTAATAGATTAATAGATCATTATTAATGTTTATTTTTTGAAGTATAAAGTAAGAAGTATAGAGTCATTATATATGTGTTATTTGTCATATCTGCCATATGCAACTTTTGTTCACGAAAGCTAAAAGCCAAACAGAAAGGTACGTTTTATCCATTCATTTTCAACGACAGAAACACAATTAAATCGTTAATCGCAATTACTTGAGTGATAATTGATCGTCAACTTAAATATGTAATGGTGACAGCCCTCGTTGTGGGGCGTTTGCCGTGGTGCAGTGCACATATACGTCTTGGACGGGACCACTCCTCTGTGCCGTCACCCGAGGGTCGTTGGTTGGTTCTAGGTCTGTGAGGTGACGGTGGCTGGCTGGGGCGTGATGGGGGTATACAGCATGTTGGGGTGGGGTTTTTTGGACCCTGCATTTGAGCTCTGTGGGATCTGTGTGTCCTGAGTGCTGGAGGGGTGGATGGATGACATCAGGAGGGCTTGCCCCCCTTTTGCTTTTGCCAGTTTCGGAATTAGTCACATGCTATGGAGCTGGCTGCTTAGCACGGCAGAGCATCCACACAACTGGTGGGAAACACTGAGTCCAGCGGCGCTACGGGCGCTTGGGAAGAGAGGAATTACCCGCACGCACGCGCACACACACACACACACACACATGCTAAAACGGAACAGTCCACAAACACAGATGCATCCATACGCATCGTAAACACGCACACTGTTGCCAACACACGGACACTGATCTGCAAGAGGCTTTCTCTTCATGTAATCTTTTTCTAGCTCTCTCCCGTGCGTGCGCGTTTGCACACACACACACACACACACACACACACACACACACACACACACACACACACACACACTCAGTATATTGTATACACACCCATGCTCATATATTAGCTGGGTGCCAACAGCAGTCGGCCCGGTGCCAGAGGACTCCAGTATTCCCAGCCTCCCCCACACTCTGATGTTAAGACACATGAGATGCCAGCGTGCCTGTCTGTCTGCCTGTCTGTCTGTCTGTCTGTCTGTCTGTCTGTCTGTCTGTCTGTCTGTCTGTGAGCACTTTCTAACTCTTAGTTTTGTGCGTGTCGAACACACTCGGCAGTGCAGTGCAGTGCAGTGTGTGTGTGTGTGTGTGTGTGTGTGTGTGTGTGTGTGTGTGTGTGTGTGTGTGTGTGTGTGTGTGTGTGTGTGTGTGTGTGTGCGCGTGTGCGAGGATGCATGTGTGCACACGCAGGCACCATTTACCCGTGTCGTTGTTTAAGGTCCAATGAAACACAGGGCCATGCCACCCAGCGCGAAGGAGATATAGAGAGAGAGAGAGAGAGTGGGTGTTCAGCGACAAGCAGAGGATTAAAGAGACACAAACACTACCAGACTAAAAATAGGCAAGAGATGTGGATGGAATGAGACTGATAGAGGGGAAGAAAGAGGGAAAACGAGAGAGAGAGAGAGAGAGAGAGAGAGAGAGAGAGAGAGAGAGAGAGAGAGAGAGAGAGAGAGAACATATAAATGCTGTTTGGAATCTCCTCGTTGGTGGCTTACGGCCGCTTCGTGCTTCATTTTTCCATTTCTGTCCAAACAAAGGGGCTATGAGACAGTGCAGTTCAGAGCTGGGTCTGTGCAGGGTTCCTCCGGCCACTCAGCGAAACCCTGAGTAGGGCTGAAACTATCCATCATCTTCTTGGCCATTATTCTGTACCGATTACTTCTTAGATTCATTAGGTGGAAACCGATGCAAAAAAAAAAAAAATGTAATAGATTTGTTTCTAATTTTACTAATTGGATTAGTCTGATTAAACTCAATTATTTATTTGATTAAATCAATTACTTCAATCAATTGTTGCACCCCTAATCCTGAGTGTTGATCTCCAACTCTTAAGAAGTGTAAAAAAAGGGACGCTCACGGGGGTCACTGTGCACACATCCAGTGTGGTCCTCCAGATAACCGTCTGACACATTGTACAGTGCCACAGATACAGACCTTTATAAACACCGCTGGCCCCTCCGCTCTAACCAGCCCCCCAGCTAAGTGGGGGGAAATAATATAACGCAGGATGTGCTTCTGTATGGACAGGAAATGAGAGAAAGGAGAGAAGTGGGAAAGAGAGAGAGAGAGAGAGAGAGAGAGAGAGAGAGAGAGGACAGGGGGTTATGGGAGGAAAGACGGGGGCCGATCAAACGTGCGTTAATGACTTTATAGTGAGAGAAAATCAACAAAATGTATTCTAAATCCTAACAGTTTTTTGAAAAAACCTATGTTGCTATCAGTGGTTCTCAACCTTTTTTATGTCAAGGACCCCCAAAATGTATATGTATTTAGCCGCGGACCCCCATCTCAAAATATGTTGTTCCAGGGACCCCCCAGAAGCAACGATTTGAGTTACAAATGTTCGCTTTAAAAAATATATATATTCAAAGATTTGCGCACATTTTCTCGATTTTTCAAAAATAGCAGATCTACAAGCAAAAATGTCACCTATATTGTCATGTCTAAAATAGGGACGCCAGGTGAGCCATTCTTCAAGCTGGCGATACAATATTGTGTGTGTGTGCGTGTGTGTGTGTGAGAAAGAAAGCGTGTGCCTGTGTGTGGTGTATGCATGCCTGTGCTGTTCAGTCCCAAATAGCAATAACATGCCACACGCGAAGCGTAGTGTGTCAGGTAGTGGGTGGCATGTCAAAATGTAGCAGCTCTCATGCAGGAAGCGACGAGTGCTGAATAAACACAAGGGATAGACAAAGACCTGAGCGAGAGGGGGGGGGGGGGTGGGGGGGTGGAAAAGAGGAGAGGAGAGGGGAGAAGAGGACAGGAGAGGAGAGGAGAGGAGAGGAGAGAGAGACAGAAAGTTGATACCCTGAGTAGCCTGTTCACACGAGGCCACCCGGCACAGGCTGTGTCTGCAATGGTTCACCCTAACGCTAAAGCACTTGCTCGTGTGTGCGCGCGCGCACACACACACACACACACACACACACACACACACACACACTATAGTAACGCAAGAACACACATACACGCACATACACACACGGATCACTTACTGAACACATTAGGGGACAATGGCCATCCTCGTTACGAGACAAAGAGCTTTTCCCGACACATGAACGGCTCTGTTGCGTACAACGTTACGGCCATTACCAGCCTGTTTCACTGGAGAGAAAACCAACAGAAAGCAAGGAACTACACACACCAAGTTCACCCACGACGACGGAGTCCTAAAATAAGAAGCATTCATTCATGGTTTAACTCAAAGCTGACATAGTCAAGTGTACTTACTCCTTCATACCGTTGCTGTCAGGCAGAAAACTCCATATGTTTCAACTGTTAATGCTTTTTTGTGTTTTTAATGCCCTACTTTGACGCATGGCAGTGCCAAAAGTGCTATAAATGGTATTTTCGCTATTTCGAAAAGATTTTTAAAGTGAAAATGGTTAAATCTTTCTGTAGTTTTTTTTGTAAATATGAAACATGTGAAGTATGAAGTATTAACAATAAACAATAAAATAATACTTGATACATTGTATCCATTGGTGTTATTTTGAAGAAGTAACAGTTTTGGACAGTTTCCACCTGACAGGGACAATATTTCAATTGCTATTAATTTGCAAGACAAACTTTTGAGCAATCAGACAGTAAAGTATTACCGTACTGCAATATCGCCCTTCAGCATTCCCTTTAAACTTGTGGTTATAGACCCCTTAACAGACAACGTCACACTGGCTCCAAACCTCATGCTGGCTCCAAATGAAACCCGTTCTGCCATTTTTCGCTAGGTCGCGCCTCACCAGCCAACAACAACAACAGAAACAACAGGCTGAGAATTGATTGCATGAAACAATCACCTGTGCATCCAGTCCCAATGTTG
>NC_139948.1:17994081-18019081 GCF_963454915.1 Gymnoscopelus microlampas
TATTATAAAAAAAAACTTTACACAGATGTAAAGGGGGTTCAATAGCATTGATTTATGAAAAAAAAAAAAAAACTGAAAATGGAGTCAGCTGGTCCCGGCTGGACACCGACGATATATTATTTTAAAGCGAACACTTTCAACTCAAATCTTTGCTTCTGGGGGTCCCTGGAACAAAATATTTTGATATGGGGGTCCATGGCCAAGTACATATAATCGTGGGGTTCCTTGACATGAAAAAGTTGGAGAACCACTGATATAGAAACCTAAGTTTTTCAGAAAACTGTTGGGATTTAGAAGACATTTGTAGAGTCGGCTTCAGGTCTTAATGGGTTAAGGAAAGCAGAGGAGAGGATGAATATGATTGAGTGGTAGAGAAAAAAGGAGAGTGGGATAGGATAGGAGGAGAGGAGAGTAGAACAGGAGAGGAGAAGTGAGGGGAGGACAGGAGATGAGAGAGCAGGAGAGACGTGGAGAGGATGCTAGTAGTGTAGGAGAGGAGAGAGGACGGAGGGGAGAGGAGAGTAGGAGAGGAGAGGAGAAAGGAGGATGAGAGGAATGGAGGGAAGGAGGGAGGTGCTGTGATGGAGGAGGAGGGGGGGTGGGGGCTACAGGTGGAGAGGGAGAGAGCAGGCCAACAGAGGGATAAGGAGGCGATACGTCACTCAGCACCCTTTATAAATCCCCCTCCAGTTCAGCTGTGACTAGCCAAGCCCTTATACCACTGACTGACTGACTGACTGACTGCTCACTGGGGCTATTGTTATAGGGATGGAGAGAGAGAGAGAGAGAGAGAGAGTGAACGAGAGTGGGTGGGTGGGGGGGGCACTTTCTAGTGGGTCAGAGAACGAGAGGACGAGGAAAAAGGGGGCAAACGTGGGAAGGGAGGTGGGGGCAAAACGACAGCAGATTGTGTGCCCCCTATACCCCCCTACATGGGGCCCTCTTGACTTGACCTCGGTGAAAGCCAGCGTGGAGTATGGAGTTAATCAAAAGTGTGTTAGGATGACAGGCAGGGGGGGGGCTTCATGGAGGAGCTGCACCTTGGGGGCCCCCCGGCTCCCACAAAGCCTCCAGTGTGGGGGTGGGGGGGAGGGCAGGGGAAACCCCTCACACTCTCTCACCCCGGGAATAGGGGCTGAGGGCAGGGTTGCCAGATCTGCTTGTTATAATTTCCCCGCAAGATTTTATTTGAAAATAGCCGATCTACAAGCTCACAACGCGTCGCGACGCGTTGTGAGCTTGTAGATCTGCTATTTTCAAATAGCTGATGTATATGTTAAAGTGCTCATGTGTGGCCCATAGTCGCTTCTTTTGGGCTGGTTTTCCTAGACCTGGTTGCTTGTTTCTCTCACAGAATCTGGCAACGCTGGCTGAGGGCCGTGGTAGGGGTGTGTGTGTGTGTGGGGAGGGGGTGGGGGGGTGGGGGGGTAGCACCGCTTAGTCTGTCTGCTGGTGGCAATAAACTGGAATCAGTTCCGATCTCTTCTAAGCACCCGGCCAGTGTCTCGGCATGATGACACGTATACACCGACCCCCAGATGCCCACCTGATGACACATACATGGCCTCGGGGGGGGGCTCGTATGTCAGCGGTCATGTCACAGGAAGTATGTGAACAGGACACACACACACACACACACACACACACACACACAGCCGTATACCTCTGTGATAATGAAGAAGTCATCTCCAGGCTCTCCTTGCACCACTATCTTCTCTCCGTCCTCAAACTGCACGGGCTCCAGCGCATCAGCCACCGTCAGACGCTCCCACTTATCCAGAGACTCTGCGATTGACACACACACACACACACACACACACACACACACACACACAAGCATGTAGTCGGGTACAAACGTACACTTTTGGGTTTCATCCATAAAATCATCACAGGCACTGGGTTCAGCGTTATGTTAAAAATGTATATATTTATACAGATCAGATACAGTGTGCGTGCACGCGCGCACGCGCACGCGCGCGCGCGTGTGCGTGTGCGTGTGCGTGTGCGTGTGTGTGTGTGTGTGTGTGTGCGTGCGTGTGTGTGTGTATGTGGTCAGAGAGGATGTCTCCTCCACCAGCCATTTTAGCTGGTGGGAACAAGTCCTTCCCACCTCAGGCTAATCCGTTCACTCAACAGGGACTATTAAATCTCTCCTCCTTCTTCTCCTCCTCCTCCTCCTCCTCTTAGAGCACCAAACACCCCGAAAACCAACCCTTAAATCACTAGCCACACCCACATTCAAGCTTTGTGTTTTGGTGCCGTTTCACGGGTCCTGCGTTGGTAAAGCGGCGCAGACGCCATACCACCGTGTCAAACTCCGCTCTCTGGCCACTAAGTATAGGCCGCGTGCGGGACAAATCACGGGGAGGGTTAAACCCATGCGGAGACGGAGCGAGAGACGTGTGATTGTTTGATGGGGGACGAGCGGTGAGGGACACGCAGCGAAGGCCTGGAGATTCTCATTGAGCGTTGGTGTCATTTTGTGGACCTTAATGAAGGATTTCGGGGGTGTTTTGAAACATTTTAATTAAGCGAAGACAAACTCACACATAGATGAATGAACCGCTCGCTGACTTTTACATCCATGTAGGCAGTGGTGGAAAGTAACTAAGTACATTTACTTAAGTACTGTACTCAAGTATACAATTTTGAGGTATTTGTATTTCCAATTTCCAATACTTTTACTTCTACTCCACTACATCTCGGAGGCAAATATTGTACTTTTTACTCCACTGCAATTATTTGAAAACTTTAGTTACTAGTTACTTAGTTACATACATTAACCACTAAAGCCCTATATACATTTCGGCCATTTGAAAATAGCAGGTCTTCAAGCTCACAATGTGTCGCAAATATATAAATGTCCCATTTGAAAACTTGAAATGAGAGTACTTTTACTTTTGGTACTTTAAGTACATTTTGATGCCAATACTTGAGTGCCAATACTTTTTTTTTCCGGACTTTTACTTGTAACAGAGTATTTCTATATTGCAGTATTGATACTTTTACTTAAGTAAAATAATGTGAGTACTTTTTCCACCACTACATGTAGGGAATACAAATTAATGACATTCAGGTGTCAAGACCTATAGGGCAAGCATCTAACTCCTGAGTATGTATCCCCCTCCCGCGGATACGCGTCCAAGTCTCAGGAGGTGGAGTCCCTTGTATTAATGATTAATGTTTGTCAAATTCCGCTTTTGACAACCACACACAAACTGTGCACCTGGGGTCCGACGTGCGTGTGAATCGGTCCGCTTTGAGAGACGCGAGCGTGTGATCCTTTTGAACGCTCCCTGGGTCGAGATAGAGCTCAGTGGCGACAGCGCTCCGACCACATGCTCACAGCGAGCGCGGTTAGCACGGGATATTTCTAGAAGCCGTTGGTATTTGCACAAAAACCAAAAACACAGACGGTTACACATCTTCAGTGGAGGGGGAAGAGCAAATGTTCCGACCGAGAGCTTCGAGCAACTTTTTGAACTATTGGTATTTCTATTTCTATACGGAGAAGAGGCATTAATAACCTGAGACCTGAGAACGCTCTCACAGGAGAGACATAGGAGAAATGTATGTATTTATGAATGCTTCATCTTAAGCCCACACATAGTGAAAATAGCTGATCTACAATCTCGTAGATCAGCTATATTTAATTCCTTTTTTATATATATATATATATACATACTGTAATTAGGGACTCCAGGGTCAATGTGGTTGACATACATTTATAATGAATTATTTAACCCATTCAATCCAGGAACGCGTCCGTGTAGATCTGCTATTTTTGGAAAATTTGTGCAAATACATTTGTGCTTTGAATATATATACATATTTTTTAAATTAAAGAAAAAATCTAAATATTTTGTATAATCGGAACCTGAGGTCTTATGGGGTTAAATGCTGATATTATCCCGGATAAATATCAGACACACAATTCCCAAGTAAGGAAATGCATGTATCTAAATCAGCTTGACCAGAAGCTGGGATAAAACGACACAACCCCCCCCCCCCCCCCCCCCCCCCCCCCACAGTCTTTGCATGGAATAGAATCTATACCCTGGAAAAAACACTACTACTGGCCTTTAACTTTGTCTGGAGGACATTGATGCAATGATGTTTTGATCTGAGTAAAGACCTGAGTTTACAGAGCATAAAAGCATGCAGGAGTCTCTTTTGTCTGGATCTATCTATCTCCTGATGGAGTTTGGTAAGTGACCCGTGTGTGTGTGTGTGTGTGTGTGTGTGTGTGTGTGTGTGTGTGTGTGTGTGTGTGTGTGTGTGTGTGTGTGTGTGTGTGTGTGTGTGTGTGTGTGTAGGATTAACTGAGGTGAAGGCTGTGGGGACAGAGGGGTGTCCGGTGTCCCCATGTGGTGTCTACCTCCGTCCCAGACGGATGTCTTCTCTCTCCGGCTGTGTGCTTAAAGGCGACGGGGGGGGGGGGGGGGGGGTCCTATGTTATATGTGGCGGGTCCTTAAAGAGCTCCGCAGGTAACGTGAGCCACAGATGGACCAAGAAGGAAAACTAAAGTTTCACGCTCTGCGGAGCCTGCGCCCTGCACTGCCACCACGCTGCAAACCCCACTTCAAACACACACACACACACACACACACACACACACTCACTGAGAGTGAGCCAGTGAGTGAGTGAGTGAAAAAGCACCCCCCCCCCCCTTTTACTCGTTGACATCAAGGGCTTGTACCCAATTTCGTGGTTATCGTAGAAATCAAAGACAAACAAAAACACTCCCTCCCTCTGTTCTCCTCCTCCTCCTCCTCAAAGAGAGGGGAGTAGGAGAGGGAGAGAGAGAGAGAGGGGAGAGAAGAGAAGAGAAGAAAAGAAAAGCAATTTGAAGAGGGAGGTTTCTGTTGGAATACAGGCCTCGTTGGGCTCGTTGAGAGAAAGGTCCCTGCAGAGCAGAGAACCATTTCTAACTCCTGAATGAGTGTGTGCATTGTGGGTTTACTCTGCAAGCTAATAACTCTATATAGGGGTCATGAGCCTTTATGTGTCGCACACGTTGTGTGTACGTCTGCATGCGCGCACGCCCATGCATATGCACACACGCACGCACACACACACACACACACACACACACACACACACACGCACACACAGGTTTATACGGGTGTAAAGGAACCAAACACACAGAGTGGGAAACAGCCACCTGCTCTGACGGTTCACAGAGTGACTGTTTAATGGTGCTGGAAGGCCCACAGCAGCATCTGCAGTGTTGCCGGCCAACTCCGTCCCAGAGGGATCCCAGAGGGACTACCATCTCACCTGCTGGGACAGGTCCTTATCTATCTATTTACTCAATTAACCTATTTTATACTTTGGCTATTCGACAGTAGTAGATCTACAAGCTCACACTTAAGCCCTATTGTATACAATTTCTTCCAAACTAAGTTTTGAACAAAATGTGTTTTTTTGAAGATTTTCACCAATACTGAAATGCCCAACATACTGTAGTGACGCCAGGGTTAATGTGGCTGAAGTGTTGGCGAAACATAAATATTTGTGAATAAATAGATATGTAATAAACAAATCGTGACTCAGCATTCCTCATTGCCCTCTGTATCCAACCTTGGGCACAGCGTATCAGCCCGAGCCAAAGACAAAGACCTGGGTGATAATCTGCATACCTACATACAGTATATATATTCTATAAATTCCACAAATCTGTGTGCGTTCGTGTACGTGTCCTTTGCACATCCTGTGAACCGTCCTATACCGATCGCCTGTATGACGCCGCGAGTGTTCGAGTCACGCGTGAAGTGGGTCGGATCAGCGGTTCCCCAGAACTGGTCGTGTGGCCCGATGACCACATGCAAAGTCAATGCAAATACGTACATTCACACAGGGTGACGCCCGGGTTGCCAGATCTGCTTATTATAATTTCCCCCGCAATATTTGATTTGAAAATAGCCGATCTACAAGCTCACAACGCGTCGCATCGCGACGCGTTGTGAGCTTGTAGATCTGCTATTTTACCCGGCACGTGGGTATGGGCCTGCATTCGATTTCAGCTCGAAATTCCGAGACCAACCTTTGCACACATACACACCCATGTAAAGCAGACCGTATATAGAGGCCATATGGGCCTCAGTATTATCCAAATACCACTGTGTACGCAATGCATGCCAGGGTAACAGAGAGAGGACAGCTATAGCTTAGGGTTCTCTACATTACATGCAACCCACAGGTTAGCCAGTGCTTTAGCATCAACCGTGTAGGAGGATTAGAGGTCTGCGCACACACACACACACACACACACACACACACACACACACACACACACACACACAGGCCTTACTGTACCATGGGGCGCCGTGGGGGGAACGTGTGTCTGTGTTTATGTGGGCTAATCTACGCGCTGCACGCGCCAACTGTAACTGCTCGCACTCTGGACTTTGTGACCTCGCGTTTTAGCACACGGCCAGCAGACACGTGCACACACACACACACGCGCACTCGTGCCACCACCACGTATTCGCAAAAAATTTAGAAATATGCAAAGAAACGCATTTGGGAATGGATGAACACATACGCGGCGCACGCAGAGCAAATGCACACACACACACACACACACATTATGCTCACCGAGAATGGAGACCTTGCTGAGGAACTCTTCGTACATCTTCCTCTTCCTCAGTGTGCTGCCCTGTAGGAGACAAGGGAGGTTAAACAACAGTTGTTTTCTCAGTGTGTGCGTGTGTGTGTGTGTGTGTGTGTGTGTGTGTGTGTGTGTGTGTGTGTGTGTGTGTGTGTGTGTACACTTACTATACTCGTGAGGGCCGAATGTCCCCACAAATGTTAAGAAACATTTCTGAACATGTCCTCACAAGTACAGTAATACAAACTGTGTGTGTGTGTGTGTGTGTGTGTGTGTGTGTGTGTGTGTGTGTGTGTGTGTGTGTGTGTGTGTGTGTGTGTGTGTGCGTGCGTGCGTGCGTGCGTGCGTGCGTGCGTGCGTGCGTGCGTGCGTGCGTGCGTGCGTGCGTGCGTGCGTGCGTGCGTGCGTGTGTGTGTACACTTACTATACTCGTGAGGGCCGAATGTCCCCACAAATGTTAAGAAATATTTCTGAACATGACCTCACAAGTACAGTAATACAAACTGTGTGTGTGTGTGTGTGTGTGTGTGTGTGTGTGTGTGTGTGTGTGTGTGTGTGTGTGTGTGGCCCACCCCACCCGCTAAGCGGGGGACTTTCCCCCCGTGCCTGTGAGCATCAGGTACTTCCTGACAAGTCTAGACCCTATCTGTACTTTTTCAAACACTCCAAAGACTCTTGAGAGTGTGCACAAAAATGTATCCAAATACAGTACGTACAGGTCCATTTGTGCGCTCACAGAGTTACGGGGTCCATTTTGGTTAGATTTGCACCCTCTCAGGGATAAATGAACACACAGAGGGTATTTTACCGTGTTCCTCCTTTTTAACCCATTAAAACCGGGAACGCATCTGTGTAACCATTATTTTATACTTTGGCTATTCAAAAATAGCAGATACACAAGCTCATAACCCATTAACCCATTAAGGCAACCCGTTAACCCATTAAGGCATCATAGCGCGGCACCGAGTGCCGCGCTATGATGCCTTAATGGGTTAACCCAGAACTCAAGAGGGAGAGAACAGATAGAGAGAGAGCGAACCGATAGAGAGAGAGAACAGATAGAGAGAGAGAGAACCGATAGAGAGAGAGAACAGATAGAGAGAGAGAGAACCGATAGAGAGATAGAACAGATAGAGAGAGAGAGAACCGATAGAGAGAGAGAACAGATAGAGAGAGAGAAAACAAATAGAGAGAGAGAGAACAAATAGAGAGAAACGAGAGAGAGAAACGATAGAGAGAGAGAGAACAGATAGAGAGAGAGAACAGACAAGAGAAAAAGAGTGAGAAAAAGATGGTCTGCCCTGCCCCATGTTTGTCCTTTGCATATGGAAATGATATGGTGCTGTAAGGTTTAGTGTTTTAAGTGCCTGGAGTCCCGCGGCTGCCTCTAATTTCAAACCATATCACATTTTCTCTTAAAAGGGGAGAAATGTTTCCCAAGCAAAGCCAGCGCTCAACTCCAAAGCGTAAACAGCTTGATTAAAGGAATTCTCCTCTGCAATCGCCTCCCTCCCTCTCTCCCTCCCTCCCTCATAAGTGATTGAGTTGAGTTGAGTGTGTGTACATGTACAGCATGAGTGTGTGTGTGTGTGTGTGTGTGTGTGTGTGTGTGTGTGTGTGTGTGTGTGTGCGCGTGCGTGAGGCCAAACGCAATCTGTTTTCCCTTTTGGTTTCTGCTACTTGTGTTGTGTTGTTTGCCCCCCCGCAGCTAAGAGACATTGCGCTCGTTGCTAAAGACAAACACACTCTCTGCCTCTACGTTACACTTGTAGCTTACTCCCTTCAATGCCGCAGTATGTTCTTAGCGGTGATTATATCCATTACTTTTTAGATTCATCGAATGATCGAGAAGTGTGTTTTTTATATATAGTTGAATATATATCAACACATTGATTAACCATGCGCAAAATAGCGAAAGTAGCAGATATACAAGCTCGTAGATCTGTTATTTTCACTATTTTGTATTTTTTTATTAAAACATTTTCTAAACTTTTCTCATATACTGTCCTGATGTGCCCAAAATAGGGATCGATTATTAACCACTTAAATCCCAGCATCCTTATTGTGGGGAAGACTTTCGCAGGAAATAGCAGATCAACAAGCTCACCACGCGTTGCGCTGCGACCCGTTGCGAGCTTGCCGATCGGATATACGCTTTCCCCCACAATAACAGAAAACAGAAAAGACACTAGCATAGAGCCCTGAGGGACTCAGGTCAACCATAATAGCGTTTAAGTGAAAAAAAAAAGAATTATCAATGTTAAAAAATGTGTTATAATCGACAAAATCGACCCGTTGGATTAAAGGGGAAGACCACTCATTTTCAACATTGAACTAAGTCTTTAATACACCTTAGAGCTGTTGTGTGGACATAAGAAAAAAGTCCCCCCCCCCCCTCCTTCTATGTTGCCTAGAACTGGATAATTGATTGAGGTCATGTGATCAGTGACATACGCAGGGTGTACTGTACTTTTGGCTGAGGGGGGCGGAGCCAAAGGTACACCCTGCGTATGTCACTGATCACATGACCTCAATCAATTATCCTTTTTGATTGAGGTCCTCTCTGGCACATATTCCGATGGTGCTGCATCGGTGGGTGGGTGGGTGGGTGGGTGGGTGGGTGATAGAGGGTCTCATAGTCTCCCAATGGGAGAACTCAGACAGGCCTTGCAAAGGGCTTAATCCATTAAGAGCGGGAAAAGTATCTGTGTAATTGTTTTTAGATTTATTTTGGCTATTAAAAAAAATAGCAGATCTACAAGCTCATAGCGCGGCACCGAGTGCCGCGCTATGAGCTTGTAGATCTGCTATTTTTTTTTGAAAAATCTTGAGAATGTGTGCAAATCTTTGAATATATGTTTTTTAAAGCGAACGTTTGTAACTCACATCTTTGCCTCTGGGGGATTCTACAAAATGTCTTCTAAATCCTAACCGTTTTCTGGAAACGAAAAAAACCTATGTTGCTACATTATAATCAGTGGTTCTCAAACTTTTCCATGTCAAGGACCACCCAAAATGATATGTATTTGGCCGCGGACCCCCCCCCCCCCCATCTCAAAAGAAGCACAGATTTGAGTTACGAAACGCTCAAAGATTTGCAAAAAAAAACCAAACACGATTTTTCAAAAATAGCAGATCTTCAAGCTCATACAGTAGCACGGCCGCGCTATGAGCTTGTATATCGGCTATTTTTGAATAGCCAAAGAAATCTTAAAATGACACACAGACGCGTTACCGGTCTGAATGGGTTAAAGGCTTATCATGCTTCCATGACATGACATTACGTTACATTACACCAGCGGCCCTGATTCATGAGGTTGGGGGGGGGGGCTTACATGTGTCAGGACCATAGGGGTTTTCTGGGGATACATTCTTGAATGGGTGTATGAAAGGGCCTGTCTAATTCGTCAAATCCCGCTCTTTGTTGTTATCTTGTGTTCTGTTTATCTAAACTCGTCTCCTCTGCGTTCCCTTTCTCACCGCCCGCGAAAGAAGAAAAAAAAGGAAAAAAAATGAAATAGAAAGAGAGAGAAAAAAAAAAGGACCTCACACTCTCACGTGGCACCTTGGGAGGGCACGGCGCTCCCCTCCACGTGTCTTCCTTTAAATCACTTTTTAATGTTTATGTTAAGGCCTTTTCCCTTGTGGTTTTTGCCTTTTTCAGTTTTTGTGTTATCAGCTTTAAATTGTTCTGTTATCTCTGTTATGTTTGTGTTAATTATGTTACTCAATTGATTTTATGCGTGCTGTTATTACCTGTATGGTTATTATGCTGCTTTTAACTGTGAAGCACTTTGTAAACGTGTTTGGAAAAGCGCTATATAAATAAACTCATTATCATTATCATCATGTACAGTATTACATTCGCCAACTCCACTTCCACTTCTACTGAGCACCTCTGTTGACCCTTCACTCTTCTTTCCCAGAGATGAGTCTGTGTGCGTGTGCGTGTGCGTACGTGTGCGTGTGCGTGTGCGTGCGTGCGTGCGTGCGTGCGTGCGTGCGTGCGTGCGTGCGTGCGCGTGTGTGTGTGTGTGTGTGTGTGTGTGTGTGTGCGTGTGCTATACTTGTGAGGGACAAATGTTCCCACAAGAGAAATAGTTGTTTTATTGTTAAAAAGAGTTTCAAAATCAGGAGAATGTTCAGGTTGGGGTAAGGGTCAGGATCAGGCATTTAGGGGCGGGGTTACTGTAGGTTTAAGGGTTGGTGTTCGAGGTATTCCTCATTTATACTCGATTGCAACCAAAAACAGCAGATATACAAGCTCACAACGAGTCGCAGTGCAACGCGTTGTGAGCTTGTACATGAGCTTTTTTTCCAGCTTTAGGGTTGAGGTTAAAATTCCCCCCCGTCCCCACAAAAAAAAAGAAAAGGTAAAAATGGCATTTAATAATACAATAAATATAATAAAATAAATATTAAAAAATGGTATGTCCTCACAAGTATAGTAATGTGTGTGTGCGTGTGCGCGTGCGTGTCTGTGTGTGTGTGTGCGTGCGTGCGTGCACGTCTCTGTCTCTTTGAGGTGGAACCATCAAAGAGTCGTGTGGTGTGGACCGGGGCCAGTCTCTAAACCCAACCTCACCTCCGTGGCCCCTTCATCTCCATCCAAACGAGGAACACCCCCCCCCCCCCGCCTCCCCCAATCGTCTCGTGTTCTGTTTGTTTGCTGTGTGGCCTGTCAACGTGTTAACACCTCTGTCTGTCTGCCGTGCGTGTGTTCAAATGCCAAAAGAGGAAAATAACAAGGCGGCCATTGTTGGGAGTTCGGGGGGGCGAACACAATGGAATGAGTGTTTTTTTTTTTATCAGAGGAAATGTCATTACGTTGTTTACTAATTGTTGTCATGGATGTGGTTGTGGGGGGGCGGGCACACCGGGGGCGGGGGGGGAGGTTCACGAGGATGCTTGGCTGCCATCTCTCATGATAAGGTTACGACATCTTGGCCTTATTAAATACCCCTCCCTGCAAGCTAATGGACCTTCCAGGGTGTGCATGAGAGATGAGGCAAGTGCTTTAACCCATTAAGACCGGGGATCGAATCTGTGTCATTTTTAAAAATCTATTTGGCTATTTTAGAAAATTCCTGAAAATGTGTGCAAATCTTTGAATATACTGTATTTTTTTGAAGCGAACATTTGTAACTCACATCTTTGTGGGATGCTACAAATGTCTTCTAAATCCTAACAGTTTTTTAAACAAAAAAAACGTATGTTGCTGTAATCAGTGGTTCTCAAACCTTTTTCATGTCAAGGACCCCCAAAATTATATGTATTTGGCTGTGGACCCCCATCTCAAGATATTTTGTTCCAGGGACCCCCAAGAAACAAAGATTTGAGTTAAAACTGTTTCACGATTTTTCAAAAATAGCAGATTTACAAGCTCATAGCACGGCACTCTGTGCTGCGCTATGAGCTTGTATATATATGCTAATATTTGACTAGCCAAAGACATCTTAAAATGACGACGCGTTCCCGGTCTTAATGGGTTAACTGCATCAACTCTACCATTCTAATTCTGGGCATGTCATAATAGGAAAATATTCGGCAAAAGTAAGCGAGCGTTCTCCTATTCCACCTATATAACCCCCGCTCAGGGACACCTCGAAACTTTGACTGAGTGAGCCGAAGGGTCAAAGCGGCGACCTGACGGCCTCTCGGTACAACACGATGGAGGTAAACGCTCATCAAGTCATCTGAACCCCAAATAGACATCTTGAAGTGTTTACCCAGCAGTCGAAACCATGACTTTTCAATTTAGAATATGGAACAAAGACAAGCATTCACAGTGTTGGTGAAGCTGTGAACATCGCATATTCTAAATATTCCATTTGATTAATCTGCTGTCGTTCAATACATTAGACCGGGAACACGTCACCACCAAAGCCCCCCACCCATTCTAACCCTTTGCTATTTGAAGTAAATTAGCGTATATCTTTTGACAGTACTATCCAATATTTCTTTCAATTATATTTCTGACAAGCTGGAAATTAGTTAACCCATTGAGACCTGAAGCCGATTCTACATGTCTCCTAAATCTCAACAGTTTTCTGAAAAACGTATGTTTCTATATCAGTGGTGCTCAATCTTTTTCATGTCAAGGACCCCCAAAATGATATGTATTTGGCCGCGGACCCCCATCAAAATATTTTGTTCCAGGCACCCCCAGAAGCAAAGATTTGAGTTAAAAATGTTCGCTTTAGAAATATATATATTCAAAGATTTGCACACATTTTCACGATTTTTCAAAAATAGCAGATCTACAAGCTCATAGCGCGGCACCAAAAGTGTAAAATAATGCTTTCTTAGCTCAAATCTAAAAATGACACAGTTCCAGGTCTTAATGGGTTAAGTTGATCATTTTTCGATACATATTTGTTGAGAACGAGAGATCTGTTCGACTCCAGTGCATCTGTTCCGACCTGCATCTTTTCCGTCAGATTACTTCCGCATTCCGCACACATTGTTGACATCTGTTGCTGCGGATTGATTGATTGATTGATACACACATCTGTAGTGAGATAGATAGATTACATTTTTTTTTTATATTGAAAGTGCCAAGTGCTCTATTTCTGCTGTAATTGGAAGCCTGGAAGAGACAGTGTTTCCTGTATCCATAAGCACAACATACAATACAGTACATGTGATGGATTACCCTGCATCATCCAATTGACTCGTGATTTATTTTGTAATGCTTGTAAATCGATGCTTCTGTTGTGCCACTGCAATGAATAAATACGGTGATTCTACAAATGCCTTCTAAATCATAAGTTTTCTGAAAAAGATTATGTTTCTATATCAGTGGTTCTAAAACTTTTTCATGTCAAGGACCCCCAAAACGATATGTATTTGGCCGCCGACCCCCATCTCAAAATATTTTGTTCCAGGGACCCCCAGAAGCAAGGATTTGAGTTTAAAATGTTTGCTTTAAAAATATATATTCAAAGATTTGCGGCAATTTTCACGATTATTTTTTTTTTTGTAGATTTACAAGCTCGCAGCGTGGCACCAAGTAGCGTGCTGTGAGCTTGTATATCTACTATTTTTGAATAGCCAAAGAAATCTAAAATGACACGGTTTTAATGGGTTAAGACATCAAAAATATTCGTCCAACTTTTACTTGTTTTATCTGTGGATTAAAATAAAGCAAACAAATGTGTGTGTGTGTGTGTGTGTGTGTGTGTGTGTGTGTGTGTGTGTGTGTGTGTGTGTGTGTGTGTGTGCGTGCGCGTGTGTGTGTGTGTACGGGGAGGGGGGGCTCACTAAGCAGCAACATACCTCCCCCAGAGCTGCTAACTAAGCAGCTACAGACACATGGCAGTCAGCAAGAGTTTTTACTGGAAGAACACAGACACACACACACAGAGCACGCTCGCTCGCTCGCTCGTTGTGTGCTTGGCCCCGGAGCCGGCCAGAATACCGCACACACTTTGTAAAAACAGCTTTACAAATCATTGACAGCAGTAATTAACTGCAGGTCTACATAATTGAATTCTGCAGCAGCGGCACCCTCGCACAGCCCCGCCTCCTGCCGCTGTTGGTGGAAGAGAGCAGAGGAATGAGAGAGAGAGAGAGAGAGAGAGAGAGAGAGAGAGAGAGAGAGAGAGAGAGAGAGAGAGCATCCTCTAAAAGAAAGGTTACCAGGGCAGGCTGTGCCCTCGATGAAACTATGCGCTTAAGAGGTGACATGAGTGTCGGCCAGGCTGGTGCCAGTCCTGTGCTGAGCTCAGAGGTGTGTACGTGCAGGATTGCACAGCTTTTTTTCTTTTCTTTTTCTACATTTCTCTGCGGGTCCAATCGGTTCCACTTGCACACACATGAAGCCATAGAACCACAGAACATAGTGCTGAGTGGCTTGTGGTGCAGGCTCACACACACACACACGGTAACTTCTTATGCTTTGTTGCACCGTGGAGTCGCTTGCTCACATTAACTCATTTATAGCATGAAATGAGGCTTGAACACACACACACACACACACACACGCGCGCGCAAGGAGGGTTTGTAAAGATGACTAATTACAATACGGTGTGTACGCTGTGTGTGCGTGTGCGTGTGTGCGTGTGTGTGTGTGTGTGTGTGTGTGTGTGTGTGTGCGTGTGTGTGTGTGTGTGTGTGTGTGTGACAGCTAGGGCAGAGCTCCCCATGTTCCCAGTTTAAACATTTAGACATTCCTCCTAGATAAGCTCCGGGATGGGGAAGTCTGTGTGGAGGTATTAGTAGACCTCCTTCCATACCCACCCTCCCCTCCCTCCCTCCCTCCCTCCCTCCCTCCCTCCCTCCAGGAACAGCGGGAGAAATAGAGACAGGAGCTACAGGAGTAAGCGTGCGCGTGTGCGTGCGTGCGTGTGTGTGTGTGTGTGTGTGTGCGTGTGTGTGTGTGTGTGTGTGCGTGTGCGTGCGTGTGCGTGTGCGTGTGTATCTGTATTATTACTATACTTGTGAGGGACGAACGTCCCCCACAGGTATTTGAGGAATAGACATTGTGAGGACAATTGTAGAAATGGTTGTTCTATGGTGAAACATGATTTTTAGAGTTGCACTTCAGTCAAGATTCAGGGTCGGGGTTAGGATTAGACATTTAGAACAGCGGTTCTCAAACTTTTTCATGTCAAGGACCCCCAAAATGATATGTATTTGGCTGCGGACCAACCCCCATCTGAAAAATATTTTGTGCCAGGGATTTTTCAAAAATAGCAG
Organism: Gymnoscopelus microlampas; assembly: GCF_963454915.1. NCBI lineage: Eukaryota > Metazoa > Chordata > Actinopteri > Myctophiformes > Myctophidae > Gymnoscopelus > Gymnoscopelus microlampas. Next base: position 18,009,396 of record NC_139948.1, read on the forward strand.
ATCTACAAGCTCGTAGCGCGGCACTCGGTGCCGCGCTATGAGCTTGTAGATGTGCTATTTTTGAATAGCCAAAGTACAAGCCCCTGGGAGTCCCCGGACCCCACTTCGAGAACCAATGAGGTTAGCTTTAGGGGTTGGAGTTAAGAGTTAAGAGAGAGCGTGTAGATGGGCTATTTTTGACACCAGCGTGCAACTTAACTAAACTCAGGCTTTGGGGTTAGGGTTAGGCTTTTAATAGTGTGCATTAACCTCCTTTATACTATTGCGCGTGTTTGAACTTGTTTTTCTGATGCTATTTGATGCTATTTTGTTTCCAACTGAAGTTTATTTTATTGTTTGGTTTTTACTACTGCTAGTTTTCATTCATTAACGTTATCTTGCTTTGCTTTCATCTTGTTTTGTAAAGCACTTCGTAACCCTGTTCTGAAAAGCTCTTTATACGGTAAATTTTAGTACTTTTACTTTTGGTACTTTAAGTATATTTTGATGCCAATACCTTTCCTCAAGTAACATTTTGAACACAGGCCTTTTAATCGTAACAGAGTACTTCTACATTGTGGTAATACTTTTATTATTATTATTAACAGCTAAAATTGTGACGTCCCCACAAGTATATATTAATGTGTGTGTGTGTGTGTGTGTGTGTGTGTGTGTGTGTGTGTGTGTGTGTGTGTGTGTGTGTTTCATGTTAGAGTCTGTGATAGAGATCTGGGTGAAAAGAGTGTTTAAGGAGTGCAGAGAGGTTGAGTGGGGGGTGGTGGATGCCAGGAGGAATGATCACAGTTGAAAGACCACCCGTTTTGCGGCGTGCGCGTGTAATGTAAATGCAGGATGACAAGGCGGGGCAGACAGCCTCTCAGGAGGTTCAACGAGCTCAAGTCTTTCGCCCCTCGCGTTCTCCCACTGACGGGCGGCACGTAGAAAAATGGAATTTGGCGATTATAGCATGAAGATGAAGGGATTCCCGTGGATCTATTTCGTATTACCCACTTAAAACCCTACATGTTTGGTGTGTCCTGGGTCCCATTTCAAATTTTCAAAATGTATACAAATCTTTTGAAAATAGTAGATCTACAAGCTCACAGTGCGTCGCGACGCGTTTGAGAAGTAGATTTAGGACTTATGTGGTTAATGTATGTTTTGTAATAATAATCAAAATCTACAAAGTTTTATATTTAAATATAAGTAAAAATATTTGCCTCTGAGATGTAGTGGAGTAGAAGAAAAGTATTGAAAATAAAAAACAACAAAAAAGACCTAAAACTTTTACTCAAGTACAGTCCTTGAGTAAATGTACTGTACTTTACTTTACTGTGTAACTTTCCATTACTGCCCGAAAATATCTTCTAGATGAGCTATTTTATTATTAGCACAGATAATTGTACTGCGGCCGATAATGTGGTTTCTTCACTGTCAGAACAGTATGATATATTTTTTCTACGGTACTTGCGCTGATTGTTGTGATTTTACATTGCACATTGTACTGTATATTTGAGTTGTTACGTAAATAGCAGAGTAAACAATCAAAACTGTTTCTGTAAGTGTTGCCTCGGGGTATAAACGCACCAAACTCACTGACATAAATTCTGCATTCTGCTACTGATATAGACGTCAATGCATAACTCAAATATTACTGGCACTACTTTACAGCCAAAGTGGGGAGTTTCATTTCGTAACAACTGCTCTCTGTCAGGGTGCAATAACCCATTGATACCTGGAACGCATCTGTGTCACTTTAGATTTCTTTGGCTATTCAAAAATAGCAGATATACAAGCTCATAGCGCGGCACCGAGTGCCGCGCTATGAGCTTGTAGATCTGCTATTTTTGAAAAATCTTGAAAAAATATTTTCCTGATTTTTTTCAAAAAACTGTTGAGATTCAGATTTTTTTTAAGAATCACCTCAGGTCTTAATGGGATAAGCGCTCGCTGTACTGTGGCAAGTAAAGCCCCCCTGCAGCCAATTATGCTTCACCTTCATTTTCTGGCCAAACCGCACACAGGGCTGTGGTTAGAGTCGGTGTACATAGCAACGCTATGGCACCCAGGCAGACTAAGCAGGTTTATTATTCTCTCAGAGCAGAGGTTTGAGCAGGGATTCCACTCCCTCTACTTTCACCCTGAGATCAGGAGGTTAACCCGTTCATTGTAGTATTTCTTTGGCTATTTAAAAAAAAAATCGTGGAATATTTGTGCAAATCTTTGAATATATACAACTCCGACATTTTTAACTCCGATCTGAGCTTCTGGGGGTCCCTGGAACAACATATTTTGAGATGGGGGTCCGTGGCCAAATGCATATCATTTTGGGTGGTCCTTGACATGGAAAAAGTTTGGGAACCACTGATTATAGCAACATAAGTTTTTTCAGTTTGTAAAAACTGTTAGGATTTAGAATACATTTGTAGAATCCCCAGAAGCAAAGATTTGAGTAAAAAAAAATTGCCTTAAAAAAATTATATAAATTCAAAGATAAATTCAAAGATTTGCACACATTTTGCTGATTTAAAAAAAATAGCAGATCTACAAGCTCATAGCGCTATGAGCTTGGAAGGAACACGTTATTCCAACCAGTTCCTTTCCCCTCCATCAGGCTGACCAGGGGGAGGCAGTACAGAGACGAGGATTACTGCATGTTTTTGTGAGGGTACCTACCCTTGGGGACACGGGGAGAACATGCAAACTCCACACAGAGAGGCCCTTTCGCCAACCCCACCTAGGGTATGGGTACTGATGACGCGGAGGAGAGAACACGGCCCCAGCGCCCACAGCGTCCCCGGCGGGAATCGGACCCAGGACCTTCTAGCTGTGAGGCGACAGCACTACCGACTGGCCCCTAAACTCAAACTCAATTTAACCCATTGAGACCTGAAGCCGATTCTACATGTCTCCTAAATCTCAACAGTATTCTGAAAAACGTATCTTTCTATATCAGTGGTGCTCAATCTTTTTCATGTCAAGGACCCCCAAAATGATATGTATTTGGCCGCGGACCCCCATCAAAATGTTTTGTTCCAGGGACCCCCCAGAAGCAAAGATTTGAGTTAAAAACGGTTCGCTTTAAAAATATATATATTCAAAGATTTGCACACATTTTCTCGAATTTTCAAAAATAGCAGATCTACAAGCTCATAGCGCGGCACTCGGTGCCGCGCTATGAGCTTGTATATCTGCTATTTTTGAATAGCCCAAAGTGTAAAATAATGCTTTTTAGCTCAAATCAAAAAATGACACAGTTCCAGGTCTTAATGGTGATAAACTGATTTGTATCTCACGTATGAGTGAGCCGATATGGGCGCGTTTCCTAATAATGATGACTCAATCAGGGCAATCCGGTACACTTCCCCTTCTTGAGATTCTAATTCCCTTTTCTGTGGAAGTTCTTGACCTCCGACTTCCCAGCAACTGACAACATTGACACGTCATCAGAGGTCACAAGTTCATTAATGCGCTGTTCCGTGGAATAAAAAAACAAACTAAAAATCTTCATTCCTTCCTCACTAAATGCACGGTCAGGGACCACATGCAATACCTTCACGGACCACCAGTGGTCCCCGGGCCACCTGTTGAAAACCCCTGATCTTGACGTTAAAAACTCCACACTCAACATGCAATTATTTGTCAAAAACTGTCTGTTTTTGACAAATAATGTAATTTTGAGTGGGTGAATATCGTGCCATAATTAATGTGCAGCACCAAAAGGTTGCTATACAAATTCAATTGTTTTCAACCCATTAAAACCGGGAAAGCATCTGTGTCATTTTAGATTTTGCGGATATACAGATATACAGGCTCACAGTGCGGCACGACTTACATCTGCTATTTTTGAACATTTTTGAAACATCTTGAAAGTGTGCGAACTACTGATTTAGAAGGCATTTGTAGAATCTCAATGGGTTAATATGAACCCATTTAGACCTGGAACGCATCTGTGTCACTTTAGATTTCTTTGGCTATTCAAAAATAGCAGATATACAAGCTCATAGCGCGGCACCGAGTGCCGCACTATGAGCTTGTATATCTGCTATTTTTGAAAAATCTTGGAAATGTGTGCAAATATTTGAATATATATATTTTTAAAGCGAACATTTTTAACTCAAATCGTTGCTTCTGGGGGGTCCCTGGAACAAGATATTTTGATGGGGGTCCGCGGCCAAATACATATAATTTTGGGGGTCCTTGACATGAAAAAGATTGAAGACCACTGATATAGAAACATACATTTTTCAGAAAACTGTTGAGATTTAGGAGACATGTAGAATCGGCTTCAGGTCTCAATGGGTTAATATTAATACATATTGGAGATGCCCGTACCATGAGGATGCGTCGGTAGCTGTCTCGGTCAATGCCCCACAGTTTGAGGTCGGTCTTGGCCTTGACGGTGGCAGCTCTGGGGGTCCCGTAGATGAGGGCCAGCTCTCCAAAACTACCCCCCTCTCCGATGCTGGTCACCCACTCGCCATTCACGTACACCTGCAGACAAGAGCAAGGGACATACAATTTAACTGAGACATTCCTACTTAACAACGGTGGTGGAAAATGTTTTACTTAAAGGCATTGTAGGGAGTTCAGACATAATCAAAGAAAAAAACTGTTGTCAAACACCGCCCCTCCAGCAGTTCTTTTCCCCGACCACCAGGGGGTGACGCAGGGGGGACTTTTTAAATGAGTCATGCCCAAAATAGGTTGCCTTATGCGGATACAATTCGCGGAAATGCCCGACCCTACGGTTCTCTGAATTTATATTTTTAAATAGGCTCTTTCATGATAAATTGACCACATATATGAAGCTAAACAACTAAATTCTATCCAAACGATTTTTTAAAAGTAAATTATGTGCCTCAAAAAAGAAGTTTGAGAGCGTTTTAAAACCGAAAGTAAAAAGTTGATACGGGCACGGACGCGCACGGACACGCACATGCGTGCGTTAATTTACGACCCGGACATAAACAACATGAACATAAACAGAAGGGAAAATACGGATTTCAGACAGAGGACTGTGTTTCAATGAAGGAAAACACCCCAGCATCATTATATAGTGGCTGATAGAGGGGAGAAAATGCAAAAAATATATATATACATATTTTTTAAATTTAGGCTTAATGTTCCCTACAATCCCTTTAAGTAAAAGTATCGATACTGTAAAGTAGAAGTACTCTGTTACAAGTTACAAGTCCGGAATTCAACATTTAATTGAGTCAAAGTACAAAAGTATCAAAATGTACTTAAAGTACCAAAAGTAAAAGTACTAAATGTTTGAAAATAGCAGATCTACAAGCTCACAACTGCGACGCGTTGTGAGCTTGTAGATAGGCTATTTTCAAATAGCCTAGGTATAAAATATAAAATATAATGTGGTTAATGTATGTTTAATAATGCAATAATTTATATCTGCAAAGTAACTAGTAACTCAAGTTTTTCAAATAATTGTAGTGGAGTAAAAGTACAATATTTGCCTCTGAGATGTAGTGGAGTAAAAGTAAAAGTATAGACAATTGGAAATAACCCAGTAAAGTAAAAGAACCTCAAAATGTCACTTAAGTACAGTACTTGAGTAAACGTGCTTAGTTACTTTACACCACAGACAATACGTTACAACATGCAGCTGAATAACTGGACAATGTATTGAATTCTCCGACATGACAGGTGCTATGATTAGAAACGTGTGCTCAGCAGAGGGCAAATCTCTGCCAGGAGGCATGTCTTATATTCTCCATGGTTCTGTCTGTCTGGGCCATGTGATGACAACGTTTTGGGATATGGGGGAGAAGGGCTATGCTAAAGGATGCTTATTGTTCATTCCTAATGGACCGCAAATCAGTCTGGGACTCTGGGTATTTAATCTGTCCACATTGACATAAAAAATGATAGAAGTTAGAGCATGCAACCAAAAGGCGTTCACCAGCTGATAAGTCAGTCTATTAAAGTAATACAAACTACAGGGAGCAGCGTGATAGGACAAGTCCTCAAGCTCTGAACAATGTCGTACTGCACATGCTTGTGAAATTATCTCATGTTCTGAAAGTACTTGCAGTTCTGCACTCTATGGCAAGAAACTGAGGAGAAAGGGGGAAAAAAAACATGTCCAAGGTTGCAGTAACAGTTCACTTTTATGATCAACAGCAGACAATATCATATGGACAAAAACTATGGTAAAATAATCATCCAAAACTAACAAAGTGCAAAGGAATTCATTGAATGTGGGCTGAAGTGATTGAACTTAGAGTAGAGTAATCATGCTTGTGCAGAATGATTGGAAAACTACAGGTCATGAGATTTAATAGGATAACATATTTTTTGTGAATGTCCCATGTGACAATAAAACAAAAGAACGTTCATAATAATATCTTTTTGTTACATTTATTTCATGCCTGTGAGCATTTTGCAGTGAATGTTTGTTTGTCATAATATAATATAGTAATGTTGTTGGACACGAGATATCTGCCCCCGGTGGCTGCTGTTTTAATTCAAATATTTGTTCATTGAGGCAGCAGTTGTAAAATGCATTCGGTATTACACATTTGTCCTCGTTTTAATTAGAAACAAACAAACAAACAAACAAAAAGAGAAGAACCAAACAAGAATAAAAGGCATGTATATACAACGATCCCCTTATCACACCCACCCCAGCCGATAGATCACCCCACCAGTTACATCATGTCACACCAGAGAGGGCCATCAATATTGTACAACTAATCGGTTTTGAGAAAGCTTTACCAATTCTTCCACCCAGAATTTTTCCAAAAAACATTAACCCATTACGACCGGGAACGCATTTGTATCATTTTTACACTTTGGCTATTAAAATCGTGAAAATTTGTGCAAATCTTTTTTAACTCAAATCTTTGCTTCTGGGGATTCTACAAATGTCTTCTAAATCCTAACAGGTTTTTGAAAAAAAAAGAATCATTTTGCTATAATATCAGTGGTCCTCAAACTATTTTCATGTCAAGGACCCCCAAAAGGATATGTATTTGGCCCCCCGTCTCAAAATATGTTGTTCCGGGGACCCCCAGAAGCAAAGATTTGAGTAAAAAATGTTCGCTTTAATTTTTTTTAAATACATATTCAAAGATTTGCACACATTTTCAAGATCTTTCAGAAAAAATAGCAGATATACAAGCTCATAGCGCGGCACTCGGTGCCGCGCTATGAGCTTGTATATCTGCTATTTTTGAATAGCCCAACGAAATCTAAAAATGACACAGATACGTTCCCGGATTGAATGGGTTAAAATAAGTTTCTTTGCTACAATAAGTGCATACGACAGCGGTAGTTGTTGACATCTGTTAAGCGGGAAAAACTGATCAGAGATTCCGAGCAGCGCCACCAGAAAGTGGGTCAGGATCCATTACTGTATGCAACATATCTGATACAAATTGGAATACATTTACACCAAATGGAGCTGACTTAGGTCACACAGAACATAACTGTGGAGAAGAGCATGGCACTTGTCACATAATGGGGGTTACATCTGGAACGGTTTTCTTTTTGTGTAATGAAGTCTGTGGATCATTTTAAATTGAACAAGACGGTGCCGGAGAGTTGGCGGAGTGCTGTTTTAATCGTCAGAATTAATCCGACGCAGTGCCTGTACAATTAAAACCAGCCCGTTTCACCCCCCGAGATACATGAAACGGTTAACCCATTCAGACCGGGAACGCATCTGTCGTGTCATTTTTAGATTTCTTTGGGCTATTCAAAAACAGCAGATCTACAAGCTCATAGCGCGGCACCGAGTGCCGCGCTATGAGCTTGTAGATCTGCTGTTTTTGAAAAATCGTGAAAATGTGTGCAAATCTTTGAATATATATTTTTTTCTAAGCAAACATTTTTAACTCAAATCTTTGCTTCAGGGGGATTCTAATCTATTCTAAATCCTAACAGTTCTTTTTTTTTTTTTTTTTTACTTATGTTGCTATACATCAGTGGTTCTCAAACATTTTTCATGTCAAGGACCCCCAAAATTATATGTATTTATTCGCGGACCGCCATCTCAAAACATTTTGTTCCAGGGACCCCCAGAAGCAAAGATTTGACTTAAAATGTATATATATATATATTCAAAGATTTGCACAAATATTTCACGATTTTTCAAAAATAGCAGATCTACAAGCTGCCGCGCTATGAGCTTGTAGATCTGCTATTTTTGAATAGCCTTAAAATGACACAGATGCGTTCCCGGTCTGAATGGATTAACGTCGATGGGATTTCACGCAGCGTCTGCTCCTGATGGAATGGCCGAACAGGGACCAGTCAAGACTTCGGTATAGGTCGCCAATCACGGCGTAACCCTACTGTAGCAGCCCACACAAATTTATACTCGTATAGGTTACGATGTGACATGAAAATGTGTCATGGTTTCTGCTGGGCTACGCTCACTTTGCAAGTGTAGACACTTGGCGTGACTAAAGTGATTTGCTTATACTGTATATATTCATATGCATAGATTACCAACTCATGACTATGTCGTAATTGGCTAGTAGCAGTGGTGGAAAGTAACTAAGTACATTTACTCAGGTACTGTAATTAAAATTTTGAGGTGCTTTTACTTTACTGGAGTGTTTCCAATTTTCAGTACTTTTACTTCTACTCCACTACATCTCAGAGGCAAATATTGTACTTTTACTCCACTACAATTATTTGAAAACTTTAGTTACTAGTTACTTTGAAGATATAAATTATTATATTATAAAACACACATTAACCACTTTATCCCTATTTTATACCTAGGCTATTTGAAAATAGCCGATCTACAAGCTCACAACGCACGTTCCTTGTAGCGCGCTTTCCACTACTGCTTTTTCCCTTCTACATCATTTAGGGTTTAGGCCATACATGGGCAACTGGCGGGCCGGGGGCCACATGCGGCCCCCACCTTCCCTTAATGCGGCCCGCAGGTTCATATCGTAATACTGATATATCATTGATTTCAGCTGTTACAATTGCAAACATGGCCCGCTTTAATGACTTCAGTCTAGGTTAGTAGCTTAATGACTAGTATTAACATGCTATTGTCTTTTTTATGTCCAATGTATTTGTATTTAAGTTCATAAAGTTAACGTGTAACGAAATGCATATGAAATTAAATAAAAATGGATCCCAGTTCAAAAGTAGCAAAAATAGCCGATCTACAAGCTCAAAACGCGTCGCAGTTTTGAGCTTGTAGATCTGCTATTTTTGCTACTTTTGTGTGACATAGAATGGCGAAAAAAAGTTAAAATACGAAGAGACAGTATATGCAATGTGGCCCTCTGGAGTGAGTGTGGAAATAATATTTCCAACTTTGATGATCGGGAGGGCCACTACATTATAGTGGCCCTCCCGATCATCAAAGTTGCCCACCCCTGATTTAGGCTGTCTTTCTTTTAAACTTTTCTATCCATACCCCCACACACAAACACACACACACACACACACACACACACACACACACACACACACACACACACACACACACACACACACACACACACACACACACACACACCCTCAGCTTCCAGCCTGTTTGCTCTGCTCTGGCTACTCTTGCCCCCTAAGCATTTGATCCCCACTAAGCCCTGGGAAGGAATCCACTAAAAGGCTGTCTATCCCTGCTATCGCTCCATCCATCCATCCATCCATCTATCCTCTAATTCTCTGTCTGTCTGTCTGTGGAGGAATGGTGACGGACGGAATCCTGCGCA
>NC_139948.1:18024081-18054571 GCF_963454915.1 Gymnoscopelus microlampas
ATCAAGGCTCCATCTCTGCCTCCACGGCAGCACCGTGGAGACACTTCCTCTCTTTCTCTCTCCCGATACGGATGGGACAGACTAGGGCTCTACTCTCTCTGGCACGCTTGGGCCGAGAGATCCCACACACACACACACACACACACACACACACACACACACACACACCCCGCTGCCTCTCCTCTTCTTACCTGCCTGCCGCCTCGGCACTAACCGGCGTAAGACGATAAGGTCGCTTCCTGTCTGAATTTCCGTCAACTCCGTTTTTTTTTTTTTATCTCTTCCACTTCACTCTATCTCGCTCTCTGTGTGTGTCGGGACGCGGCGCTGAGACAAAAGATGTTCTCACCGTGCAGTGTACCAGGGCCTCGTCCAGATTGTCATCGGACAATCCAAAAGGTGGAAACACACACAAAATAACTAAACAAAAACAGAGGGATCACAACAACCCTCCTTTTGTTTGTGGGCCGTGGTGTCTCGCCACAGTTGGACAAGGCTGGGTTTACATAGCGCGGCACAGAGTGTCGCGCTATGAGCTTGTAGATCTGCTATTTTTGAAAAATCGTGACAGTGTGTGCAAATCTTTGAATATATATATTTTTTAAAGCGAACGTTTTTGACTCTATTACAACTTCTGGGGGTCCCTGGAACTAAATATTTGGAGATGGGGGTCCACGGCCATATCATTTTTGAGAACCACTGATATTATAGGAAATATGCTTTTTCAAAAAAACTGCTAGGATTTAGAAGACATTCGTAGAATCCCCCAGAAGCAAAGATTTGAGTTACAAAATGTTCGCTTTAAAAATACATATATCCAAAGAAATGCACACATTCTCCACGATTTTTCCAAAAAATAGCAGATCTACAAGCTCATAACGCGGCACTCGGTGCCGCGCTATGAGCTTGTAGATCTGCTATTTTTTTGAATACCCAAAGAAATCTTAAAATGACGCGTTCCCGGTCTTAAAGGGTTAAGAGCAGGTACACAGTAAAAAAAAAAAGTCGGTTCTGAAGCGGGGTCTTGAAATACCATGTACGGTGCTTTCTCCTCAGCCTGTAGCACATGACCCAGATTTGACAACCACGCAGACTTATGCAAAGGCTAAAATGTCATTTAGATGTACAGTATTTAGCATGTTATTTAGACAGATGCTATGTTCATTGTTCACCTGGTATCCTATAGTTTCAATGTACAGATATATATATTCTTTAGACTGATGCTAGGTTCTTGGTTTACCTGTGAGGCACTAATACACTGTGCCATTTGACCCATTAAGACCTGAGGCCCATTCTACAAAATGTCAGTATTCTGAAAAACGTATATGTTTCTATGTCAGTGGGGCTCAAACTTTTTCATGTCAAGGATCCCCCAAAATGATATGTATTTGGCCACCGACCCCCATCTCAAAATGTGTTGTTCCTGGGACCCCCAGAAGCAAAGATTTGAGTTACAAATGTTCGCTTTAAAAGATATATATATTCAAAGGTTTGCACAAGTGTTCACGATTTTTCAAAAATAGCAGATCTACAAGCTCATAGCGTGGCACTCGGAGCTTTTATATCTGCTATTTTTGAATAGCCAAAGTGTAAAACAATGCTTTTTAGCTGAAATCAAAAAGTGACACAGATGCGTTCCAGGTCTTAATGGGTTAATGTATGTGTTTAACCTTGCTTATTGGTCGCTCTGGACAAGAGCGTCTGCTAAATGCCTGAAATTGTCCTCAGAATTGACACACAAAATAAGTGGCCTGAAATTGTGTTGGCGTGAACGTGCATGTGTCCCTCTCTCTCTCTCTCTCTCCCTCTCTCTCTCCTTTTGTCGACCACTTACGTCCACTTCTCCTTGGTCAATCACATAGAAGTTGTCCCCTTCGTCACCTGGTGGGAAAGCAGAGGAGATGAGAGGGAGCGTGAAAACATGAAAAGAGAAGAGGAAAGGCTCACCGTTACCCATTAACACATGTCCTCAGTAGGACAGAGTGGCCGGCGCAATAAAAAAGATTAGAATAATTTGTGAAGCACTTGGACCTGTCGTCCCACCTTTAAGTCACTACTGCCAGCTGGGACGGACGGAGGGACGGACAGACACACACACACGCACACACAGAGGGACTTACTACCTTTGTGGGGACATCGAAACTGACTTTTCATTCAACATGGCCTATTTTACCTGCTGGCGTGACCTAATCACAACTCTAACATCAAAATCCTTATCCTTTACCCTAAAACGTACCCTAACCCCCTAAATGCCTAATCCTAAACTGTTTTTTTTTGGTTCATGGGGACCAGGAGACTATGTTTTCGCCTCTGTCCGTCCATCCGTTCGTGTGTGTGTGTGTGTCCATCTGTGAACAGCTAATCTCCAGCACCGTTGGACCTATCGGCATGAAACTTTGCACGCACAATGCCACTAGGCCAAGAAAGAACCCCTACAAATTGCCCTCATGGTGGCGCTATAACAGCCCGCGTCACGTTTTGCCATATAACACCTGAACGCTTGTAGGCCGTCCAATCAAATCCCTCCTGAATTCATGACGGCATGACGCAACTCCCCATATATACATGTAATTGATGCAAAGAAAAAAAGTTTCTTGTTTGTTCTGATATGTAAGATTTGTAGCATCGTTGACACTTGGTTCTCTTTCTTTTTTTTGCTCTTTTGTTTCCTTTTCTTTTGTGACAATTAATTTAATTTAAATATTAATAAGGTGGGCATAATAAAGCTTCGGCTTCAGCCCAAACCTTTTCGGCCAAAATTATCTTTTGACTAAATTCTGTATGTTCAACTGTTTGTTTTTCTAAATCATGACCGAAATAAATAAACTAACTAACTATACAGGCTCCGGCTATTTGTACCAGACTACATTTTCTGCCATCTTGCCTTCAAAACACAGTTTGTGCTACTACTCCTGCACATTTTGTCCAAAACCCACGCGAATCGGAACAGATTATTCCCGAGTCATGTGATCAAGCTGTATCGGTCAGACTTTCCATATTCCTTTCCAATTGGCTATGACTGACTTCTAAAGTTTGCGGGCCCTGGAAAGGCAACCTGGCCTGGCGGAGACCAGCGCTACCGAGGAGTGCACTCCTCTAGTTCTCATTTTACTATCCTCGTGGGGCGGCTATTGGGTCCCCACAAAGACAGCAAAGCATGGCGCGCGCACGCACACACACACACACTCTTTTTCTCTCCGTCTTTCCTTGTAATTTCTCCAAACCTCTCCCCGACCGTGTTCCAGTGAGGAGAGCAGTCTGGCGTGCGTGTGTGCGTATCTTCTTTTCCATGGGCATGTAAACCGTATGAATGGAAGGGCCTCTTGGACAGCTGCAGGGTACGCTGAGCCGAGCGTCCTATTCTAGCATGCATATTTCACTGCCTGCCAAATACGCCTCTATTAAAAACACGGCAGAAACCAGAAGAAACGGCTCTCATTAATGCACTCTGCGTGGCTAAACGGCGGAAAAACCCGCTTAGCCCGTTCGATCCGGGAACGGCGTCTCTGTCATTTTTTTTATTTCTTTGGGCTATTCAAAAATAGCAGATCTACAAGCTCATAGCGCGGCACCGAGTGCCGCGCTATGAGCTTGTAGATCTGCTATTTTTGAGAAATATTTTGTTCCAGGGACCTGCGGAAGCAAAGATTTGAGTTACAAATGTTTGCTTTAAAAATATATATATTCAAAGATTTGCACACATTTTCACGATTTTTCAAAAAATAGCAGATTTACAAGCTTTTTTTTTATTTAATAGCCATAGAAATCTATAAAGGACACACGTGCTGCGTTCCCGGTTTTAACGGGTTAAGAACAATGCCTCGGCCGCGGGAGAAAACACACCGGAGAGGCCTATGCGGCAACAAACACCGTCGGTTCGTGTGATTAAATTACAGCCTGACGTTTTCTTTTATTTGATCTGCAGCGAGATCGCTATACTTTCCATGGAAAACACAAACCGCCCACGTCCCTCCGACCCCCCTCAGTCAGCACACACCCAGATAGTTAACTTACACGTGGCCATATGTATTCTATTTTGGCTAATAAAGCCTTCCAATAAAGCCCCTGCCTGTGTTAATTAGGCTCTATGCACAGCAGCCATATTGGACAGAAATTGGGCCTCTTCTTACTTCCTTCACAGGTGTTACCAATGTTACTAATGAAGGCTCTGTTCCAATCTGGTCAAACAGAGTCAGGGTGCTGATATTGTGCATGTTGGCTCACTGGAAATACTAGTGGGTCTCAAAGTGTGGTCCAGGGACCCTCATGGTTCCTTGAGAGGGTGTAACTCTGAGAGTTATGGGGGTCCTTGAAATTAAAAAGTTTGAGAACCACAGTGCTACACTAAATGGAACAGAGCCTTCATTAGTATCATTGGTAACACCTGTGCAGGAAGTAAGAAGTAACATTGAAGTGAATGGAGCAGAAAATCTTCGCATCACGTTATCTCCGGCTTCCTTTGTGATAAACGAAAAATTTAAAAAGTAAAAAAAAATATATATATATATATATTTTTTTTCCTTCCAAAATCTCGTTTTTCTCGTCGATGGCTGGCTGAGCCATGCAGAGAAAAATGAGAAATCTCGTTTTTGGCAGGAAAAGAGTTAATGGGTTAAAAAAAAACACAGTGTGTTCCCCTCCTCTTGGAGGAACAAGTGTCTAACGATGCATATGTGTAAACATGACATATTAAGTGTGTGTGTGTGTGTGTGTGTGTGTGTGTGTGTGTGTGTGTGTGTGTGTGTGTGTGTGTGTGTGTGTGTGTGTGTGTGTGTGTGTGTGCATTACTGCTATTAAGCGGAGAGGGGCTTGAAACGCTGAACGCTCCCTGTGTGTAAAGTTCACAGGAGTTCACACGGCTAATTAATACTGAGTGGAGAGTTGCTCGTTAATCATACGGGACTATTTGTCTCAGGAGGCAGCAGCAGCCCTCCCCGTCTGTCCTGCCAGAGACCTCAGACACACACACACACACACACACGCACACACACACACACACACACACACACACGCACACACACGTTCGTATTACTATACTTGTGAAGACATCAACATTTAACAGCAGATAAATAGAACTTGTGAGATTGTAGATGGGCCATTTTCCGGTATGAGACACTGGAGTGCACGTAGTACATAAATCGTCAGAACTAACCAACAGCTAAACCTCACCTCTAAATGTCTAATGCTAACCTTTAGCCACAACATGAGATTCCACCAAGATTGTACTCACAATGTCTATTTCTTAAATTCTACTATACTTGTGGGGAGTCTCGGCCCTCACAAGTATAGCAATATGTACACACACACACACACACACACACACACACACACACACACACACACACACACACACACACACACACACACACACACACACACACACACACACACACACACACACACACAGCGCAACCTGCTGCAACCTGGCCCCTGCTGCTATCTCTCCCTCTCTATCTCTCTCTCCCTCCCTCCCTCCCTCCCTCCCTCCCTCCCTCTTTCATCTCATCCACCACTTTTTTTTCCAATCCCTCTCACTCTGTCTCTCCATTCTTCCTCTCTTCCTGTCTTTTATCACGTCGGGCTCTGAAGGCTTTGTTTCGCGCCCGTCCCCAATCCCACCCCCCACCCCGGGTCCCAAGAGCGTAGGCAAATATTTGACCAGGACACGCACGCGGTCGCACGTGCACACGCACAAAACACACACACACACACACGCACTCACACACACACACAGGCCGATGTGCTCAGCCCCACAGTGCGGCCCTTGTTTCAACACAGGGTAATTGTAACGAGCGCTGGCCGTGCTCAGAAGGAAAACACAGGCTGCATCCTTGGCTTTCACCTTGTTTTTCACCCACCAGGCTGGTAACTCCGCGCTGGACGCGACGCCGAGCAGCGGCGCTCATTTCTCAAATATGGAGGCTTTTTTTTCCATGCGCATTTTCATATTTTGAAGCACTCCACAGTATATATATTAAAAAAAAAATGGAGGCTCCGTGCAACGCTGTAGTACAAACACCCAAAGGTCTCTATTGGTTGAGGTTTTGGTAACAAGACCGTCTTCAAAACATGCTCTGAAGATGTTTTGATGTGCAGCGTGTGAGTTTCTATTTTGATATATTTGGATTTCTTTTCCCTCCTTTTGGCCCCCGAAATACTTTTGGTGTGCAGATTTCCTTTTTTAGCTAGAGTACTACAGCAGGGGTCTTCAACCTTTTCAGGCCAAGGACCCCCTAGCTGAGAGAGACTTAAAGCAGGGACTCCCTACTCTATATTGTATTCAAGTTTTTTTTTTACTTAGTCAGCTCTTTTAGTCAGTTCTTTTTTCCCTCTACACCTATAGCCTCTTTGCCAAAAATAGCCGATCTACAAGCTCTCAACGCCTCGCAGCGCGAGGCGTTGAGAGCTTGTAGATCGGCTATTTTTGTCTAAAGTTCTCCTCAGAAAAGGGGATGCTAGTGTTCAAGTGGTTAAGGTAAAAAAAAAAAGAAATATCACGCAAAGATTTGGCGGACCCCCTTGTAGTAGCTCTGAGGACCCCCTAGAGGTCCCGGACCCCCTGTTGAAGACCCCTGTACTACAGGAACATTCTCGGTATTAATTTAACACCTGTACGGGTGCTTTAGGCCCAGTTCGAAATACTCCCCATATGTTATGAACTTGTGGAGATTCTGGAGAACGTTATTACTTGTGCGATATTGCATTGACGAGTGCGAGCGTTACATCATATGACGGACTGCAAAACAAAAACAAAAAAAACACCTTCTTACCATTTAGGAATACAGTGAAAGTGCCTCATTTGTATAAATTATTTTTGAGCCGCGCACGCGATAACTCTGAGCTGTGTCTAAATAGTGTGTGTGAGCGGGGCTGTACAGTATTCCAGACTTTAAGAGGTGACATCAGCTGTCCATACTGTGTACTGTACTCTACTGTATATCACTGTGGGGCTGTCTGGAGATGGCTAGACTCATTATCACCAAATTAGGACTGATACTATGCTGTCTGGAGGGGGGTGGGACAGACAGACCCAGTCAATGTGTACATGTGTGTGTACGCGTGTGCGCGCGTGTGTGTGCGTGTGTGTGCGTGTGTGTGTGTGTGCGTGTGTGTGTGTGTGTGTGTGCTGTATGCTGTATGTGTTTCCCAAACACTGGGTCGGGGCACATTTTTGGGTCGCGGAGCCAATGTCATGGGTCGTGAATATCTTTTTGTTAATTTTATTTCAATTATTTTCAATGAAACAAAATGTATAATATATAAAACATTATTTAAAAGAATTTCAGAAAAAAAAGGAAAAAAATCCATACATTTCAAAAGCTTAATAATGAAAATAACAGATCTACAAGCACGGTTATTTTCAAAGAAATCTTTTAAATAGAGCTTATGTTATTATTTCATAAAGGATTTTTGTAAATTTGGGTCGCAGGGTTACAACAAAATCATCTTTTGGGTCTCAGCTGAAAAAGTTGGGGAACCCCAACGGCATGATTTTGCCGTGCGCGCAAGAGCTGGCACTGCGTGCAATAACACAGGGAGAAAGTGCGTTTGTTTGTGTCTGAGACAATGTGCGATCCAGGCGCTCTAAGTATGCTGTTGGAGCGCGTCTGTGTTTGATAGAGACGGGGGCACCGGAAAAATACTGTCTAGCTCTGCGAAGGCCCTGCGTTCCTTCAAAGCACCGTGGATGTCTGCTCCGCCGCGGTGAAGAGCGTTGACGTCTGCCGTTAGTCAGACAGGAGGGGACCTGACATCTGGCGCGGTGAGAGGCAACGCACCGACTGAGTTAACCCATTAAGACCTGAGGCCGCGTCCTAAAAAAAATCAGGAAAAAAATCGGGAAAAAATAATTTTCACGATTTTTCAAAAATAGCAGATCTACAAGCTCATAGCGCGGCACTCGGTGCCGCGCTATGAGCTTGTAGATCTGCTATTTTTGAATAGCCAAAGAAATATAAAGTGACACAGATATCCAGGTATCAATGGGTTAAGGACTGGACTGGAAGTAATAATTGAGTGGAGTCATCATGAGCTCTGTGTGTGTGTGTGTGTGTGTGTGTGTGTGTGTGTGTGTGTGTGTGTGTGTGTGTGTGTGTGTGTGTGTGTGTGTGTGTGTGTGTGTTTTGTGACAGCGCAACACGATTCCATTCCCATACTATCACACTTATACATGTATGATCAGTTAGTAGTACCTAAAACTGTAGTATCCTAGCATGCAGATTAGTTGATGGTAGGCTAGTTAAGGAGGACAATATCCAACAGTTAATGGTACTGCACTTCACACCCCAACAGATGTGCAACCCAACCCCTGTCTCTCCATTCAGTTTAATGCATTGGTGTCCCAGCCAGGGCATGGAGTTTCTCCTCTTTGTTGTCTGTGCGTGTCTTCATGGCACTGGACATAGGCAGGTAGACAGTAGCTATACCGACGACGAAATGCTGCTGAAAAGTGAGTTTCAGAATCGCTTGAGTGAAAGATCAAACGTGTTTCAGAGGCCATAGCCAGGATAGCCTAATCAGCATCACGCTGACACACACAAATAACAATGCAAAACTAACTTTTGTCTCCGCTAGGCTGAAGGCGTGGCCGAGACTGTTCCACACCCTGTCTGTCTGTCTGTCCGTCCGTCCGTGTCCGTGTCCGTGTGCGTGTGTGTGTGTGTGTGTCCATCCGTCTGTGGACAGCTAATCTCTGGCACCGTTGGCCCAATCGGCGTGAAACTTTGCACGCACACTCCCTAGAGGCCAAGGATGCATTTTTCACATCGACCTTTTATAGTGCAACCAGGAGGCAGATTTTTGCAAAACACATTTCGCGATATTAGGCCTACAGATTTTGTCCAAACATCAGGCAAATCGGGACACATTATCTCTATAATCATGTGATCAACAAGGATCTGTCATAATCCATCCTGATTGGCTAAGATTGGCATCTAAAGTTTGTAGTAAAAAAAGTGTATGAATGGAATCAAACACTAAGGGCCCATTTGGTTCCATTTGAACACTCTCAGGGCGGGACCTGGGGACTTGTGGTGTGCTTCAGGTTGACTTTTGTCTTTAATATGGGACTCCTAATGTTGTTGCATCTATTATATACCCTTGATTCCAAATAATATAGGAGGTTGATACACACCTTGCTGGATGACCGTTTCTCCTGCGATGTGTGTGACGGGAAACATGGCATCAAATATATCACTGCAGGAGACAGAGAGAAAGAAAGAGAGAGAGAGGGGAGAAAAGAGAAGGAAGAGGTTAGACAGAAAGTGATCAACAATTTACATACAGTGATATATTGTCATCATACCTCCTGTTATAATTTACCCCCCCCGCCCGTCCTTGTGCCCTCCTGTAAACACGTGCACACACACAGAGCCACACACAGCAGAGAGTGTGTTTGCCGTGTGGAAGTGCTGCATGACAGCCTGTATGGAGCAGCCATCATCGCTGTGTTAACTCTGTCGTCTCGGGGCCCTTTATTCATTGGCAAACAAACAGTGTAGCCACGGAGACGAGGCCTGGGAACTGTGAACGACCCCGACCGAAGCCACACACGCACACACACACACACACACACACACACACACACACACACACAGAGTGTTGCCAGATTCTGTGAGAGAAACAAGCAACCAGGTCTAGGAAAACCAGCCCACAAGAAGCGACTATCGCCACATGAGCGCTTTAACATATACATCAGCTATTTGAAAATAGCAGATCTACAAGCTCACAACGCGTCGCGATGCGACGCGTTGTGAGCTTGTAGATCGGCTATTTTCAAATAAAATCTTGCGGGGAAATTATAATAAGCAGATCTGGCAACCCTGCACACACACGCACGCACACACGCACGTGCAAATTCCAAAGGTCCACCTGTATGCTGTATGTGCACCGCTCAGCTCCATCACTATCGTCAACAACATCCAACCGATCTCCGACGACCAAAACACACACGCTTTCCGTCCAACGCAGACACGCGGCTGTCCAACGTACACGCAAACAGCACAGGGTCTTCACACACGGCCCAGAGACATGGAGTCAATCCCTCATCGGTCCAAATGGGCAGGAGAGCGGGCAAACATGCCAGTCCCACATGAAGTCAGAGACATTATATATATCGGTTTGGCCGATATATATGGGCCATTATTTGACTTTGTTGGAAAAAAACGGTATCGGCAATTATGCGGCCCAAGTGTCCCGATTTTAACCACTTTCAAGGCGAAAATGTTCATAGGCAAAAATGTTCGCGGTTGGATGTTTTTTTTTCACGGTTCTTCGTTTTTATTTCAGTTTTTGGTAACTTTAAGTACTGTACATTATACACATTTTATATTTAACTGTTTTTTCCCCCCAGCTGTTTAGAATAATGTTTTAACTTAAAAGAAGGCAGAAGTAAATAAATAAAAAGCATAAAGTAAGATAAATGGATAGATTTTTTTGACAGTTACTGATAATTGACTATGATGAACCTACTTATACAACAAAGAAGTAAAACTGAAGAAACAATGAGATGAACGTAGAACTATCATATTTTTTTAATTGTTTAGAAATAATGTTTTTGAAAAAATATTGGTTAAAATATTGGTAATCGGTAGTCTAGGACTTTCGGGCTTGACATTAGCTGCACAAATGTGGCTTACATGAGGTCCCAGACAGTGGACAGTGAAGGGTTTCATCCTACCTAGTCAGTTAGACCGTAACTACAGCACATTCACATTCAACTTGAAAGTGTTACTTCTGCCGCTGCCATACGCTGCTCAACTTCTCAGTTGAAAGTGACAGTATTTACACAAATCTTCAGCGGTAATTAATACCATAATTGACGTAGGGAATAGGGCCTAAATAAAACAAGGTTATCGTTGGACCAAATCAACATTCCGCTGAGGTTTCCGTCTGTAACTCTTTCTAAAAAAAAACTATGCATGACCCTTGTTGTCGTTTCGGCCCCGCGATCAAAGCCTCGCCTCTGAGTGTATCTTTTGACAAGGGCTGCTGAGAAAACAAACAGAGGGACGGGGTGCGCCGGAGCAGTTAGTTTGTTGCTTTGGCGGCGAGGGCAGGAACAGGGGGCCTTGGCTAGGCCCGCTGCTAATCGTGGCCGTTTAAATGCATTGGCGCTCCAGCAGATTAACCCATTAAGACCTGAAGCCGATTCTACATGTCTCCTAAATCTCAACAGTATTCTGAAAAACGTATGATTCTATATCAGTGGTGCTCAATCTTTTTCATGTCAAGGACCCCCAAAATTATATGTATTTGGCCGCGGACCCCCATCAAAATATTTTGTTCCAGGGACCCCCCAGAAGCAAAGATTTGAGTTAAAAATGTTCGCTTTAAAAATATATATATTCAAAGATTTGCACACATTTTCACGATTTTTCAAAAATAGCAGATCTACAAGCTCGTAGCGCGGCACTCGGTGCCGCGCTATGAGCTTGTATATCTGCTATTTTTGAATAGCCAAAAGTGTAAAATAGTGCTTTTTAGCTCAAATCTAAAAATGACACAGTTCCAGGTCTTAATGGGTTAAACAGCCCACCGCCGGGGATGTGTCGGGGCAGGAGTGAAGCTCTCGCTGTATCCTTCCTCCTCCTCTCGCTGCCGTCTCTCTGCTCCAGGCTGTATTTATCTATCTAATCAGCCACATACCATCCGTCTTATAGGGAAAAGGTATAGAAAAACAATAAAATGGGGTCAGGGAATATCATAAGATGTACTGCACAGGGTGAACCGCTGAGTGAATGACGGGCGAGTTTCAGCCTGTCCCTAGCCCTGTGTATGTGTACGTATATGTGTGTGCGCGTGCGTGTGTGTGTGTGTGTGTGTGCGTGCACGTGTGACTAAATATGTGTGTGTCTGTCTGTCTGTCTGTCTGTGTCTAAGCATTGCCAGTGAAAACACGCAGGTTTCTACAAAATAACGCGTGGGTGTTGAATACTCTTTTGCACACTGGGTGAAAGCGCAGTGGGGCTTACGCGGTAATTAAGACACAGAAGAGCGTATATGGCAGAAAGGGATCTCGCCGCACGATACGGCCGGACATAAACGCCAGAGTGTTGTGTAATGTGAACTTAACCCATTCAGACCTGAGGCCAATTCTACAAATGTCTTCTAAATCCTATCGGTTTTCTAAAAAAAAAAATGTGTTTCTATATCAGTGGTTCTCAAACTTTTTTCATGTCAAGGACCCCCAAAATGATATGTATTTGGCCACGGAACCCCATCTCAAAATATTTTTTGTTCCAGGGACCCTGAGGAGCAAAGATTTGAGTTACAAATATTCGCTAAATAAAAACATATATATTCAAAGATTTGTCACGATTTTTAAAAAATAGCCCAAAGAAATCTTAAAACGACACAGACGCGTTCCCGGTCTTAATGGGTTATGGTAGGTAAAAAGGCCCGGGTCAACAGATGTTGCGGAGAGATCTGAGGATGTTATTGAGTGGTTTTGGAAGTGAACTGACTCTGCTGGTATTTGTTTATGTGACAGTGAATAAAAAGCAGGCTTGAGAGGGTGGATGTGGGCCAACTGCACCCACAGGTAGCGCCTGTGTGCTGCAGCTGGCCCACTGACTCACACACACACACACACACACTGCAGCACACGCGACGTCGTGCCACACACACATACAGTACACACACACAGTGGTGGAAAAAGTACTCAAATTCTTTACTCAAGTAAAAGTACCAATACTGCAATATAGAAATACTCCGTTACAAGTAAAAGTCCAGAATTAAAAATGTACTTGAGTAAAAGTACAAAAGTATTGGCATCAAAATGTACTTAAAGTACCAAAAGTAAAAGTACTAAATATTTGAAAATAGCAGATCTACAAGCTCACAACGCGTCGCGATGCGACGCGTTGTGAGCTTGTAGATCTGCTATTTTCAAATAGCCTAGGTATAAAATAGGGCTGAAGTGGTTAATGTATTTTTCATGATATCATCATTTATATCTGAAAAGTAATAGTAACTAAAGTTCTCAAATAATTGTAGTGGAGTAAAAGTACAATATTTGTCTCTGAGATGTAGTGGAGTAGAAGTAAAAGTATTGGAAATTGGAAATACTCAAGTAAAGTACAAATACCTCAAAATGTTACTTAAGTACAGTACTTAAGTTAATGTACTTAGTTACTTTCCACCACTGCACACACACACACACACACACACACTGTGTGTACACATACACCCTCCCACCCAAGCATGGACACACACACTCATATGCTAGCGTCGCTGTCGAGACGAAACCTTGTATCTCCATATTTCATGGTTTATATGTTTTCATAAAGGAATGCTTTATTTTATACTTTGGGTCACCGTTGTTATTTTTTTAGAAATTCTGAAAACTTTCGCCTGAAACAGCAACACCAGGTTGAAAGTGGTTGAATCTGTCTGTGGGTTTTATAAATATTTAACCAATGAAAAGTATAAACAAGAGCTTGTGGCTAAATAATAACTACATTGGGTCCATTGGAACCCAGGCTCTTTTTTTCCCACCATTTCCTGAAAAGTAACAGTTATGGACATAATAAGGTTTCTGCCCGATGTATCGACACACACACACACACACACACACACACACACACACACACACACACACGCGGGATGAAAGGGTCGCGCGCACGGGGGCGATCTCACACATGACAAAACACTATAGGCACACGGGGCTCTGCACCCGGTTGGTGACTAGTGGCGGACGGCACGCCACCACGCACCTGAGAGCACTTTGATGGTGATTAGTCACAGCAACAACATCTGCGGGCAGGCGGCACCCACGGCCGACCGACCGACCGCACGCGGGGTGAGCAGCACCTGCACGCAGCGTGGGGGCCCCCGTCTGGCCTGGGGAGGGGATGTTCTAATCTAACCGGTCAGATCCAAAGCTAAAAGCGGCATGCTTCTCTCACCAGGGTTGCCATGTCGAGCCTACTATAAGCGTCTTTGGCCTTGTTTTTTCTGTTAACCCATTCAATCCGGGAACGCGTCTCTAGTCATTTTAAGATTTAGTTTTGGCTATTCAAAAAACTTTTTCCCCTCCGATTTTTGAAAAATCGTGAGCGTTTGTGCAAATCTTTGAATATCAGCGGCAGATTCAAACCGGAAACACATGTGTGTTTCCGGTTCAAACCTGCTGCCGAGCAAATCAAACAAAGCTATTAAAAATATGAACTGGAACAGGAAACAGGTATGCCACCTTCTTAAAACTGGGACTATACTACAGTTAATGCACAGAGCCGATTATGGTGCCAATCGGCCTGATGTGGGTGCTATACAGCAGGAACAAACTTTATGTGTTTTTTTAAGTCTCACAAACATTTTTGTGACTTTGTATCCAGGCGAATCTACCCAAGTAAGCCATTTATCGCTACTTAGCAGCTATATTTTGGGATGTTAAGTTTTTATACTTTATGCTGTTTTAAATATGTACGGTACTTTGTAAACTTTGTCTATGAAAGGCGCAATATGAATAAGGCTTATTATTTATTATTAGCGCATAGATGTATGTTCAATTAACCCATTAAGACCGGGGACGCGTCTGTGTCACTTTAGATTTCTTTGGCTATTCAAAAATAGCAGATCTACAAGCTCATAGCGCGGCACCGAGTGCCGCGCTATGAGCTTGTAGATCTGCTATTTTTGAAAAATCGTGAAAATATTTTTTTATATTTTTTTCCCGAAAAACTGTTAGGATTTATAATGTTTTTAGAAGCGGCCTCAGGTCTGAATGGGTTAAGAATACATTATGTATAAGTTATGCACTTTTACTTGTATCCGCTATGCATTGTTTGTAAGTGACTTGTAATACTACCACAACCACACATCTCAGCGGAACAGACGACAAACCCTACATTTTATCTCCAACTCAATCACTCTGACGATGATGACGATGATGAAGATGAGGCTGATGCATCCAGCGGGCTGAGCAGGAGGAAGCTCCTGCCAGAACCGTATATACCGCCTCGGGATCAAAGGCGCCGCTAGCCCACCGTCTGGTGTAATTACTGTGACCACCTCCCTCCCCCTCCTCCTTTCTTCCCTCCCTCTCCCTCCCTCCCTCCCTCCCTCCCTCACCGAGCGCAACAAAGACGCTCGCACGGGTAATTAACCCCCCGCCCGCCCCCGCCCTGTCTCTACCTGTCTGTCCCTCCCCTTCTCTTCATCTCTCCAACTTCCTCTCTATCTGTTCGCTGTCACTTTTTCCCCTCCGACTCTCTCCCCCTTCTCAATTACCTCCTTCTTTCCCTCTAATTCTCTCACTAGGCCACTTATTTCTCCTATCTCTCAGTCTATCGACCCCCCCCCCCCCCCACACACACACACACACACAGCCCCCCGCCAGCCACCCCACCGTCCTGTCTCTGATGGGGGGCGATTAATCTTGTCCTTTCCGCTACCTGTAGCCCCTCTAACCTTAAGAGAAGACAGAGTTACCCCCTCCTCCTGACAATGAACATGCTGTTCTGAGGCAGAGAGAGAGAGAGAGAGAGAGAGAGAGAGAGAGAGAGAGAGAGAGAGAGAGAGAGAGAGAGAGAGAGACTGTAGACTCCAAGGGGCAATAGGAAGTTCACCTTGGCCCTGGGGAAGCAGGAGGAGGGAGAGAGAGAGTAAAGTAAAGTAGAGGACAGGAGAGGTCAGGAGAGGACAGGAGAGACATGTGGAGATCTCCTCTTCAGAACACATGTACCGTACATGGAAATGCGCGCGCGCACACACACACACACACACACACACAGGTTTTGCACACTTCTAGAGACATTGAATTGCACTGACTTATAGTCACTCCATAGCTCTGGTTCACAGCATTAGCGTGTTCTCTCTATAACTATAACAGGGACTATGTATTGTTTCCTCATTGACCAGATATTCGATGTCTATCGACGTCTACACTGCAGTAAAAATAAAGAATATCATTTCGCTCCTCACTGAAACAAAAGGCGGTTTTAAGGTGTTGAAAGCCTATTCTCCACAGTGGGAAGACTCTAGGAACACCACCTTTTGTGTAAAATCTACTATTCCCTCAATAACGCCACCTACAGATCTGGTTCAATAGCATTTTTCTATTGACCTGATCTGAAGTGATTGAGTGAATGAAAGTTCCTCCGTCTGGAGGATATTATTACATTACAAAAGTGAATTTTACACAAATGGTGGGGTTCTGAGAGACTTCCCACCGAGAGAGTGGGAGAGTAGGCTCTTTGAACACCTTTAAACCGCCTTTGTTTCGGTGAGAAGCTAAATCATATTTTTACTACAGTGTAAACATCGATAAACATCAAAAACCTGGTCACTGAGGAAAAACCTAGTCCCTGGCATAGAGAGGGAACTCATGTACCCCTATTGAATCAAGCCGAAAGGCTTCTTTGGGCTTTTCATCCTTTTTAGTTGAGTTTTAGTTTTACCTCTGTCCTCTCTCTTCTCACGGAATACTCCAAAACGATGGAGCATGCACAAAAAAAGAAAAATAATTCCACCCACGGCTTTACACCTGTAAAACGTTGATATGACAAATATAACCGATTCTGATTCCGCAGTAAACATCTAATTGGCCTCAACTAGGGGTGCGTTCGGAAATTGCGCACCGGAGCGCACGTGCCTATTAGTTTGTATTGGCCAGTGCGCTCAGTGCTGTATTTCCGAACGCACCCTAGAAATGCCGCCCGCAACCAACTGGTTTGATGTCCAACATGTGAATGTCAGGAACACAGCACAAATATATATGGCATTAAGGTGAAAAAGAAACAAAGTACGTGGAGGCCAGTCAATCATCTATGATGTCAGCAGTGTGATGTCATTAACCGCTCTCAAGAGTACTTCGCCTGTCTAAGCTGTGACACACCAACCTCAGAGAGTTTGGGGAGCTTATCTCCATATTTGGACATATATCTGTCCGGACAAATAGACAAACAACTCCAGCTCCAGGTTATTATTACACAGCTGAAAAGAGGCACCAAGTACTTGGAGGTCAGTGTACCGTATGACATCATTCATCTAGTACCAAGCGCTGCCCGGGTTATTACGTGCACACACACACACACACACACACGCACACACAGGTTCTTTCTCTTATTTTATCATGTTGCTATCAATGTTTCTTCATTGTGTACACACACATGCACGCGCAAAGTCAAGGCTGGACAGGTACCTTGTGTGTGTGTGTGTGTGTGTGTGTGTGTGTGTGTGTGTGTGTGTGTGTGTACAGGGGGAAAAGGCAACAAGTGATAATGACGCCACTGTAACAATGCGAGGCAGCTATGGTGTCAGTGGGAGCTGCAGATGGAGTTCAAAGGAAAGCCGATAAGCCATAACGAGGTTGATGTTGTCATGGCAGGAGACATACTATAACGCTATATGATTACCACTAGAAAGAGAGGGCTCCTTTATGTGAGAAAACCAGGGCAGGAATCCACCGCTCGAGTGAGTCAACTGTTTACCGGGCTCTCTGACAATCCTTAGTGTTCATTTAACACAGAGGGATTACACACACACACACACACACACACACACACAGGGTGGAATTCATCAGATTCCACTGAGGGAGGTCTAACGTGCAGTGAAAGTGGGTGTAATGCATCCAGGTGGTGTTGTGGGTAACTAGCCTCCTGTCAAGTGTTCAAAATCCAGCCACACACGAGGGCAAGGGTTGCCAGATCTGCTAATTATAATTTCCCCGCAAGATTTCATTTGAAAATAGCCGATCTACAAGCTCACAACGCGTCGCATCGCGACGCGTTGTGAGCTTGTAGATCTGATATTTTCAAATAGCTGATGTAATATGTTAAAGTGCTCATGTGTGGCCCATAGTTGCTTCTTTTCTGGTTGGTTTTCCTAGACCTGGTTGCTTGTTTCTCTCACATAATCTGGCAACGCTGCACGAGGGGCCTGTGGCGGACGGGGGGGGACACTTGACAACAGATAGTCATCGTGACGGGCGAGACACGATGATGTAGTGCTCTGTGTGATAAGGAGATCAGAAATAATACATGCTACAAAATTTCCCAGTGTCAGGCGACACCGCGGCATCACTACAGACGCAAGAATAACCCCCAAAAATCTGATAGTCTTTCTGTTTATGCAAACGGCATTAATAGGTGTACCTTTATCTGCAAGCTCAGGCCTCAACCTGCAGACGCGCGCGCGCGTGTGTGCGTGTGTGTGTGTGTGTCCGTGCGCGCGCACGCACGTGCAACGACAAGATTATACGCTCCTTTTTCTCTCCTCTCACGAACAGTCACACCCGCATTGTTGCCTCCAAACAGCCGTAAAATGCGGTTTGCGGGGGTTTGATCCATTAGCACAAATCAGTGCCTACTCATTGCAGCTGTGAGTGCTTGTTGTTTTTCCTCGGTTGGATTCTCCTCCTCCCTCTCTCCTCCGAAAGTCTCATCTGTTTGTTTGCTCAGCAGCAGACGCCCCCTCTTATCGCGGTGTGGCGGAGGTGGCCGCTCTGCTGCTTACGTTACTATCTAACCTCCATGAGCGCTAGCTAGGCCCCGCGCTCGGTACAGCCATTTAACGCCGAAGGGGTTCTTTAACGACGCGTGAGGCCGCCGGCGGCCATGTCTTTGTGTTTCTCAATGGACCAGAGATACTTATAACTGTGCCGTGTACAGTACGTGTGCGTTCTGTTGAGTTTTGCGTGCTGCCTTCTTTAACCCATTCAAACCCGGGGAACGCATCTGTGTCATTTTCGGATTTCTTTGGGCTATTCAAAAATAGCAGATCTACAAGCTCATAGCGCGGCACCGAGTGCCGCGCTATGAGCTCGTAGATCTGCTATTTTTGAAAAATCTTGAAAATTTGTGTGCAAATCTTTGAATATATATATTTTTTACTTTTTTCTAACTCAAATCTTTCTGTGGATTCTACAAATGTCTTCTAAATCTTAACAGTTTTTTGAAAAAATGTTTCTATATCAGCGGTTCTGTCAAGCACCCCCCAAATTATATGTATTTGGCCGTGGACCCCCCCCCATCTCAAAATATGTTCTTCCAGAGACCCCCAGAGGCAAAGATTTGAATAAAACATATTCGCTTACAAAAAGAAAAACTAATATATATTCAAAGATTTGCACACATTTTCACGATAGAAAAACAAACAAACAGATCTACAAGATTGTAGCGCGGCACTCGGTGCTGTGCTTCAAGCTTGTACAGTATATCTGCTATTTTTGAATAGCCGACGAAATCTGAAAATGACACAGATGGGTTCCGGGTCTTAATGGGTTAACAAGGGAACTTGTCCACTGGGCTCTCTCCCTGTGTGCTGCGGTTTAACAATAACCCAAATCATCAACAACGCCGACACATCGGGGGGAACTTCCCAGTTCTCTGAGGCACACAGTGTGTTTAGGCTTGGCAGTGCAGTGCCGCTGGTTTGGCTGGTGGAGGGTTTCACGCTGTGAGGCCTGGAAGGACTGCTGCTTTGCTTAACTGCCACGGTCCACGGTTATTCAAACTGTTGATTTTGGCAAATGAAGAACAATGGTTTTGCAAGTCTAAAATCCTTGCCTGTTAAGACGACTGTGTTGAAACCAGACCACTAAAGACCGACGGGTTAGTACACCGAAGGCAAAGTGTAAAACTAGAGTCAGTGTTGGCTAAACATCATAAATGCGTTACGGATGTTTGAATTCTCTTCATGAATTAATCTTTTATCCAGGGACTAATCCGTGCTCTAAAAAATGCATTAAAAAAAGGTAAGACAAATAGCAAAACCCGTGCAATGAAACGTCATGTGTTGGATTACCCATCTTAAGCACGTTTCAAGTCCCTGCAAGTTGATTTTTTCATACCTTATAGTGAAATGAATGGAACCTAATGGCTTTCCTCGAAAAATCAAACAAAGCCACGGTATGCTTTGGGAAACGGTCGGCGCTCTGCAGTAATGTCAAGTGTAGCGCGAGTCTCAGTCAACTGGGCTAAACATGCCAGACCGCTGGTACGGTTTCTGCTGTGCAGGGTTTTACAATGCATTTAGCCCCAGTTTACTGATGCGTTAAGCCCGAGTTAAACTTAGTCGCGCGTGGGTGTCACGCACCGAAAATAGAGCTTGTAGATCTGCAATTTTCAGTCTGAGTCACCGGCACGTAACTAAATATAAATCAGGCATAAGAGCAACAGCTATAATTCAGGCCTCAAGTTGTGCTTCTGAAAACATATCCCCTGAGGGGTGCAAATCGTTGCGGTGGAGTGGAAACCTTGTACGTCCAAAACCATTCCTTTTTGTATTATTATAATAGATATATATAGTGAAAATAGCCGATCTATACAAGCTCACAACACGTCGCTGTTTGTGCACACACCATCTTGAATTTACGAAAAAAATGAAATTATGGAGATACAAGGTTTCTGCCGGACAGCAACAAAATGCTTAACCCATTAAGACCTGGAACGCATCTGTGTCACTTTAGATTTCTTTGGCTATTCAAAAATAGCAGATATACAAGCTCATAGCGCGGCACCGAGTGCCGCGCTATGAGCTTGTAGATCTGCTATTTTTGAAAAAAAGTTTTTTTTTTTTTTTAAAAGAATCGCCTCAGGTCTTAATGGGTTAATAATGTGACAATGGCGCAGGTGATACACGAAAGCAGCAAGACTACTGCAAAATGGAAGCCAAAAACCCATGTAGAAGGACAAAGGGCAATAACACTGTGTCTGCACAAAGGAAATGTGCATTGTGGCGTAAAACGAAGTCTGCGGAGGTCGTAGTAAACAGAAGCATTTATACTTTGGGTGTGTGACTCATCGTCGGTAAAACACGGTGATGGAAAACACCTTTATGAGGCTGACTAACTGGGGCATAGTTTAATATCCCGGGTTTAATGTCCACTATTGGCTAACACTGCTCTCACGGAATAACCAGCTCACGCTCTGCTAATGTCTATTAGTACTATGGACACAGATTAACCATTGTGTAATAGCAGAACCTGCCTAACAACTAGGGATCGACAGATAGGACTTTTTCATGTTCGATTTAGATTATTAGCGATCAAAGAGGCCCGATAGCCGACATTAAGAGCCGATTCTTTTTTTTTAATGAATTAATACAAAATAAATTAAATGTTTTAAATGTAAACACAAAACAACAGCCTTCTTTAAATGCATTTAAGAATATTTATCAACTCGAAAAAAAACGTTCTACTGTAAGTGCAGGGAGCTACATTTAACAGCATTTCTTATATACTGAACTGATTTTTTTTTTTTAAATTAACAAAATAGATCCTCAAAAGTTTTGTTCTATCAAATGCAGCATTATAATTAGCTCCCACTTTTAGAA
This sequence comes from Gymnoscopelus microlampas, assembly GCF_963454915.1. Lineage (NCBI taxonomy): Eukaryota > Metazoa > Chordata > Actinopteri > Myctophiformes > Myctophidae > Gymnoscopelus > Gymnoscopelus microlampas. The sequence continues at coordinate 18,045,358 of NC_139948.1, forward strand.
GAATTTCTTATAAACTGAATTATAAATAACACGTTACAAAACAGTTCCCAAAAGGTTTTTTATAATAATAAATAATAATAATAAACCTGTCACCAATAACCCATCAGTAGACTACTCCCATTCAACAGCACCAGGTGCAGAAAGCACGGCTAAGCCTAATTTATGCTTTGTCGCATTACGGTGTCACGCTGAAACCTGTGATCTGTAGAATAATGTTACCCTAGGTGTCTCACAGGACTTTCACATGAGACACCTCCTAGGGTAACCTCATTCTACAGGTCACATGTTTCAATATAACACCGGCTATAGGTTCGCTGGAATGTTGAATGTCTTTGCAGCTTCAGTATGTTTGGTTTCCCTGAGATGATTTCAACGTGGATTTAGTTGTTCTTAGGCTGGTAATGCCGTGGACACAATGATATGATGGTGAGTTCCTTCCTTCATAGTAAGGGAAAGTTAGCAAATTAGTAGACAATATATTTTCTGCAACAGTTTGTAACTCACAGAGGGTGAAGCTAACGTCATTAGCAGCTACACCATACAACGTGTGTGACCGAGAGTGCTATACTTCTTCAGTACAATGGTGTGTGACCGAGAGAGTGCTATACTTCTTCAGTACAACGGTGTGTGACCGAGAGAGTGCTATACTTCTTCAGTACAACGGTGTGTGACCGAGAGAGGAAACATCGGACGTTTTGGTCCTTCAAAACACAGATTTCGATATTATAATTACGACTATCGAGGCCGATAATCGCCCGTTTCGATTATCGGTCGATCTCTACTAACAACACGGATGATAGCTATGCTATTGTGCACACATGCGTACGTACTAGGTACTACATTACTTTGTACACAAACATACAGTACTAGGCATCCTATTGGCACACGTGTCCACACAAATAAAAACACACACACTGACTGCAGGCAGAGAGCATCTGGAGACACTTTCCCAGCGCGTTTCGGCCGGACAATAGGCAGCAGTGTGAGAGAGGAGCGGAGATGAAGGAGATGTAATTATAAAGCGCTAGGGCCGTTTAGGGAGGATATTTATGACATGAAAGGCCTTGGCACGCGCTCCTGTTCCTCCCTGGAGGGCCGGCGGGGAACGGCGGAGGCACCGGGCCGTGCCAGCTACAGCCCGTGCCTTCGCGACACCCGCTCTGCCCGCCGGCCCCTGCCCTGCCGGCCCGCCAAGTCAAAGGAAATGCTCCCTTTAAGGGTAGGACGGGGGCAGTGCTGATTAGACCAGACACGCCGCAGATTAGACAAGACACACCGCAGACACAGACATTGCGTGACTGCTAAAAAAACCTCTAGTAAAGCTATAAACGGTAGCTGGATTCGTATGAGCATGACCACATTGGATGTGTTGCGCATTGGAGGCCCCTCTGTCTGGTGCCCAGGGGACGAGAAATCGCTTTTACAGCCTCACCCGGCTGACGGCTGCTCAGATGGCTATGATAAGTGCACAGGGGGGGGGGGGGGGGGGTTGCTATAGGGGTTAAGTGTTCTGCTCAGGGACACACATACAGTATAGGCCACAAACAGGCCATTTGGGTCGGTTGGCTTTCTATTGGGGGAAACTAGATGTCCATTAACCACTTTAACCCCGGCGTTCATATTTTGGGCATGTCATTATAGGCGAGCATTTTCCAAAAATATTTTGAATAAGGGCTTAAGTGGTTAAGATAAGAGACGATTTAACAATGACTGGAAATCACTACAAGCGAGCAGAAAGGGCTGAGCCGTTGTGAACGGGTCTGTGCTGTGCGTACAGGCAGGCAGAGCGCCCAGGGGTGCTCCTCTGGGGATGGAACCGCTTATACAGTCCGACGGCAACAATGCCAGATTCTGTGAGAGAAACAAGCAACCAGGTCTAGGAAAACCAGCCCAAAAAGAAGCGACTATGGGCCACGTGAGCACTTTAACATATACATCAGCTATTTGAAAATAGCAGATCTACAAGCTCACAACGCGTCGCGATGCGACGCGTTGTGAGCTTGTAGATCGGCTATTTTCAAATGAAATATTGCGGGGAAATTATAATAAGCAGATCTGGCAACCCTGTGCCACTTCACTTCTCTGCATTCTACCAAAGCCCGTCTGGTCTCTCTCTCTCTCTCCCCAATCCACCCTTTGGCTTCGCTCCTCCTGAGGGCTCTCCAAGATCTCCGAACCCGACGGCAGAACGGGGGGAGTGTGCCAGAGAGCATGCTGGGAGCTGTTTTTAACTCCACTTTATGACAAGCCCAAAGTCAATGGGCCGTTACACAATAAAGACCTTTTTTTTAAAAACATGTCTTAATTTAGAATGCCTTAAAGTAGCCTCCCGTGGGTTAAAACGAGGACTCACTTCAGCAGACGCAGAGAACTAGAGGAGGTCTTAGGACTGGAGGTCTAAGGAGGTCTAAGGAGGTCTAAGGAGGTCTGAAGTGAAGTGAAGTGCTTTGTACTGGATGCTGTGTTTAAAACCAAGCAGAGGGCAGGTTGCACACCTGGCCTGGGTGGGTTTATAAGGTTTGTAAAGTTGGATGTATCCTGTTGGGCCACAGTGTGTGTATACTGGTGGTGTAGGGGTGTGTGTGTGTGTGTGTGTGTGTGTGTGTGTGTGTGTGTGTGTGTGTGTGTGTGTGTGTACATTTCAGTACCTGAGGGCCAGTGAGTTATACTGGCGATCCTGTGTGACCTGTGCTCTACTGTGAACACCTGCTGAGGTAAAACTGATATTTACACACACTGCAATGGAAAGACCACCTGAGAGAGAGAGAGAGAGAGACAGAGAGAGAGAGAGAGAGAGAGAGGGGCGGGGGGGGGGGGGGGGGGGGGGGGGGTGTTGCATAACTAAGCAAAGAAATGATTGATGCCATGCAACAGAATCTTCAGCGTGAAGAAATTAAAAGCTAGAAAACAGATGGCTGCTGAGATATAAGAGGATAATGTTAAATCGGTCAATAAAAAGAAATTGCTATAGTGAGGGCAACAAACAAACATACCAACACACACACACACACACACACACACACACACACACCCCTTGCATTCCAAAGCGAGGCCAGTACGTGAAGACCAAAGACCATCTGATTACAGTAGCTAATCCTCACACCTTTGAGCCTAATTGCAGCATTAGCCCCTGATACGATGTCACAGTGACCTGGCAGTGAACCGCTCCTGAATCCTCCTTGGACCCTGCCAGCCTGCCAGTGCCAACCTCACACTAACGCACGCAAAGGGGCAACCCGTTGGGTCCGCCCCCGTCCGCCATGCACCATCCCAATGCTGGCCTCACACCAGGGTGGCGTTGGAAACAGCGCCGGGCGAGGGGAGAGCGTGTGATGTTAGTGAAGGGAGGGAGAGAGAGATGGGGGGGAGAGAGAGAGAGAGAGAGAGATTCCAGTGTGTAGTGTGGTGTTGTTGAGAGGCAGCCAGTTGAGGAAGCCTGTTACAATGGTAAATACCAGACAGCTGAGGCCTTAATGAACACCTCGTTCACACACACACACACACACACACACACACACACACACACACACCAGCACGCAGACACGCACGCACACACACACACACGCACGCACGCGCCCACACATACACAGGCTTGCATGCCTATTAAAGTTCATTAGCAATGTCTCCCACTGGCTGCGATCAGCCTAACAATGGGAGCGATAACTATTTGAAGGTCATAGCAACTCATTCCACTGCTCTGACTACTGCTCGGAACATAGCCACCCCACACACACACACACACACACACACACACACACACACACACACACACACACACACACACACACACACACACACACACACACACACACACACACACTTGAGAGCAGCTGACATGAAGTAGATGGAGGATGGGGCTGGGGAGGTGCAGAGAGTTCTCTACCTGCCCGGCCCGCCCCTTCCCTGCCGTCTGGTAAAGAGGAAGTAACGTGGATCATTTTCAAAGGCAGCGGTATTAGTTTAAGGGCTATATAAACACACACGCGCACACACACACACACACACACACACACACTGTATATCATATTAAGTGAATAGACTATAGCTGGTTGGCTTTCTAGCTGAGGCTAAATATTTATATAAACACCCCCCACGACTAGGTGAAGGGCTGCACGACCGAGGCAGGGCCTTGTACCTGGTGATCACACACACACACACACACACACACACACACACACACACACACTTAAACCAGCCATGATGTCAACCCCCAAACATGACAAACATGTCCCACCCTGCTGCTCTGCTCTCCCTCTCTGTTACCTCTATCTCCTCTCCTCCTATAAGCAGGCTAACACTGATATCTTCCGCTAGCGCAGTGGAACGCTTTTTCTCATCTTACGCTGGAAGCCTTGTATTGTGCTCACCTTTGCACTAGCGTCAGTATTTATTTTTTACTTAACTTTCGTCAAGCTCAAGCTTTTTTTTTTATATATACTTTCTTACTTCTCTCCCTCACACAACACCCCCCCACCCCTCCAACCTCCAACCTCCACCCAGCTCTCTCTCTCTCTCTCTCTCTCTCTCTCTCTCTCTCTCTCACACCTACTACTATCTCCCTTGTTTGCTGCCCTAGGGCAGGAAAAAGCGAGCTCCTTCCTCCACTTACAGGGGGGGGGGAATCAGGGGCGCTGACAGGACTAAGCCTCCACCTCTCTGATGTGTCTACAGGGGACGTGTCACACACAGAGAGAGAGAGAGAGAGAGAGACATCCTCTTATTAAGCCTACAGGAGAAAAATGAGGGGCTATTCATGAGTCGTATATATCAATCTTTTTTTCTTTCTTTTTTTTGAAGAAAACTATACATTCTGTACGGATGCCAAGAGTCCTCCCTGTCTCTCTCTCACACACACACACACACACACACACACACACACACACACACACACACTCATATACAGTACACACACATCCTGACACGTTGCTAGACATCACAACGTTTGCCGCTGCCCCCGGGGCATGTCTTTTCCTCTCTCTCTCTCTCTCTCTCTCTCTCTCTCTCTCTCTCTCTCTCTCCCCCCCCCCCCCCCCCCCCCACCCCCCCATCTTGCAAAGGACAAGTGCTGGGAGACAGTTTAAGTATTTGAACTGCACATCTGGGCACAGATGGTCCTTTGTCAGGGGGTTAACACTGAGAGGTGTTTATACAAAACGCTGTAGCGCCGCACGCAGGCGCGCGCACGCTTTGCTCGCACACGCCGACACACACACACACACACACACACACACACACACACACACACACACACACACACACACACACACACACACACACACACACACACACACACACACACACACACACACACACACACACACACACACAGACACACACACACACGCTGAAAGAGAGAGGAAGGAGCGAGGGAGAGAGAGAGAGAGAGACAGAAAGCTCTTAACTTGCCCCAGAGGGAGAGTGTAGAGAGGGGATGAGAGACAGGGGAGGAAAAGGAATAAGATGACAGAGATAAGAGCAGGCAGGAGATGGCATCTATTCTAGAAACTGTTAAAACCCAAACTTGTACACATTGTGCATGCCGCAAGGACACCTCATAACTCTGATAGTGTACAAATGGAACCAAATGGACCCGTGAGGGTCCATTTGGTTCCATTTGTATACTATCAGAGTTACAGACCTGGACAACTGGACAACACACAAAATCCTCAGTGTTGATTTAACTCTCAGGGGGGCGAATTCACAGTGAATGAATCGCGCCCACTGATAGCGCCACGGTTTGTGCATCGATTGTGCCTGCTATCTGCCCGGTGGGTAAGGTTTGATTCACAAAAGATATACCATCGCTATAATGATATGCCAGCGCAAACACACACCCGTGACGTTTTGCGCCCCGAGTGCCGTTTTTGCACACGTTTTGCACGTGGCACACAAATAAACGGTGGCTCTGACGCGTGCCGATGTACTTTTGACCGTCACCGAGGAGTTTGTGGACCTGCTGCCCCAGGTGCAGAGTATAGGCCTAGCAAAAAGCCTGAAAATGGACAATGCCAGTGTAGAAATCATAACGTTCAGGGTCATTCTGGATAAGAAGGGTCTGCTAAATACCTAAATTGTAGCACCAGAGCACAGAGGCACTATTTGCTTTGCAACGCAGCATGCATTTCACCCTTAGCGGGCGTTTCTCTTTGTCTTATTTGCGCGGGTTCAGCGGCTGCAAAAAGTCGTGCGATCCTTTTGTGAATTCGTTGCTCACAAGTTGAATCAATACTGAGGGTTTTCACTCTGCAATTACTGCCTTAAAACACAAAAGAACAGAATCTGCCGTCACTAAGCTAAGAGAGCCCCATAGCAAGCTCACTAACTGTGAGCCCAGCTCAGTGTTGTGTGAGCGTCGTCATCAGCTTGCTAACTAAGACCACCATTCACACTACACAGCCAAGCAGCGTGCTTAGCTTAACCCATTAAGACCGGGAATGTCATTTTTTTTAGATTTCTTTGGGCTATTTTTTGAAAAATCGTGAAAATGTGTGCACATCTTTTATATACATTTTTAACTCAAATCGTTGCTCCTGGGTCCCTGGAACAAAATATTTTTAGATGGGAGGGGGTCAGCGGACAAATACATATTACTTGACATGAAAAAAGTTTGAAAACCATTGATAATATAGCAACATAAGTAAAAATAAAAAAATAAAAAAAGCATTTTTAGAAGACATTTGTAAATCCCCAGAAGCAAAGATTTGAGTTAAAAACGTTGGCTTTAAAAAAAAGTATATATATATTCAAACTAAAGATTTGCACACATTTTCACGATTTTTCAAAAAAAAAATAGCAGATCTACAAGCTTGTATATCTGCTATTTTTATATAGCCAAAGAAATCTTAAAATGACACAGATGCGTTCCCGGTCTTAAAGGGTTAAAAGCCCATTTTCTAATGCGATGACCCGAAACCAAAAAGCACCGAATAATTAGCAAAAGCCCTGGCCGAGGGCTTACGAAAGCAACCAACAACGGCCCGCTGCACTGTAAAATGGGTCGAGCAGCAGAACCTCTGATCCAAATGGAAATTGAACTTGGTGAGACTTTGCGAGACTTGCCAGCCAACTGGTGGAGGTCATGGGAGAAATGATGTGGCTATAGTTAGACTGTTGTCTGTGCCTCGGCAGCGCTGGAACCTGTCACATTAGCATAGACAAAAGCAGACAGGAATGTATACAATAGGAGGCCATGGGCCTGGTCCCAAGGGCTATTCTGCTGGGGCGCAAAGGGTATTCTGCTGTCCCCCCACAGGCTAATGAGTAGGTGGTCAGCGCGGTAGCCCTTCCTGCTCGCTGATGGGGCCGAGCTGGGTCGTTGCCTCGTTGCCACGTTCCTGTAACCCTCCACTGGCTATATGGCTCAGGCCGGGGCCCGGCCTGAGCCATATAGCCAGTGGAGGGTTACAGGAACGTGGTGTGGTGTGTGGTGTCCACTCATCGGGGTCAGCCGCTGATTAGGAGCTGTCACTCACGTTGAACTCGCACGCTCTAGCCTACATGGTCATCCAGGCGAAAAAGAGAGAGAGAGCAGGAGAACACGCACAGAGAGAACACGCACACGGATGCACATCCGTGATTGATTACGTGTGCGATGGCTGCGCTTGCCCCTCAATGTAAGATCGTCACTGTCTCATTCACTGCCAAGAACGTAGAAAAACGTAATTATTTCCAATTACCAATGCTGCCAAGAAGGTAAAAAAACGTAATTAAAAAAAAGAAAATGAAAAAAAAAGAGAGAGAGAGGTTTTCCTCACACAGAACCCAAGATATAGATATCGTGTACTTTTTTTTTTTAAATAGCATGTCAAGACATGCTATTTTCAAAGGCAGACAATTAGTGTCAACGAGGTCGCGATGACCTCGTTGACATTTGTGAAAGCACAGGGTATAACCCGCAGTGATTAGCAACCATCAGGGGATCGATCATAATGGAGATAAATATTCTGTGACTACTTGAAAAAGGTAAGAAAAATGGGCCTTTAAGGGTCCATTGTCCTGTGAACACGTACTCTCTCTTCAAAAGGGGGAGCCATTTGGAATGAGGTGAGCATGGGTTTCAAAACTGAGGTGATCCACTATGCAGTGAAATTAGCCACTTCATCCCTATTTTAGGAATGACGTTTCAGGTGAAAACGTTTCACCTCATTCAAAAACCTTAAAAAGAGTAAAACTAAAAGAGAGAAAATAGCTAATCTAATATTTTTCTAAATAGGGCATAAGTGGTTAACCTATTCAGGCCTGGAACGCATCTGTGTCACTTTTTCATTTGAGCTAAAAAAGCATTATTTTACACTTTGGCTATTCCAAAATAGCAGATATACAAGCTCATAGCATGGCACCGAGTGCCACGCTATGAGCTTGCAGATCTGCTATTTTTGAAAAAACTTGAAAATGTGTGCAAATCTTTGAATATATACATTTTCAAAGCGAAAATTTTTACCTCAAATCTTTGCTTCTGGGGGTTCCTGGAACCAAATATTTTGAGATGGGGGTCCGTGGCCAAATACATATACATTTTGGGGTCCTTGACATGAAAAAAGTTTGAGAACCACTGACATTGTAACATAACAAAAACACTTAGGATTTAAAAGACATTTTGTAGAATCGGCCTCGGGTCTTAATGGGTTCAAACAGATTTAGCTGTGATCCAAGATGGACGCCAGCGTTCCACCATGAGCAATGGACACAAGCTTTCAGGAACATGCGCGCGCACACACACACACACACACACACACACACACACACACACACACACACACACACACACACACACACACACACACACACATGCACAGCCACAGAAAGTGACACACACACACACACACACACACACACACACACACACACACACACACACACACACACACACACAGACACATGCACAGAAAGTGACACTCACACACACACAGACACAGACTCAAACACAAAGACACATGCTGTAAGTGAGCAAACATACACACTTCACATAGTCACAAAAACACGCACAAACAGAGCGATGGAATAAACAGGGATGAATGAATCACACCTATGTGGAAACAGGGCATGTGTGAAGTGTGTTTGAGGAGGGGGGGGGGGGGTTCGGGGGTCTCTAGATACTAACGGTGCATGACTCACTGCTCTGTGGAGAGAGAGAGAGAGAGAGAGGGAGGGATGGAGAGAAGGATGAATAGAGGGGGAGGATAGTGGGGGGCGGAAGAGGTGGCAGGGGACCGGT
>NC_139948.1:18054771-18109771 GCF_963454915.1 Gymnoscopelus microlampas
GTCTCCTCTGCAGTGTTGTGTTTGTGTCATCCCCTCAGATGAACAGAGACCCTCTCAGAGGGGTCCGTGGAGAATCGTTGCCTCTTGGGTAACATAATCCCGCCCCCGCCCATATCCGAACACACTGCACTTTACTGACAACTGAGCGCGTTGCCATGGCTACTGACAACAACAACACAACACACACAGACACCAGGCGCCCCCCCCCCCCCCCCCCCCCCGTAACCCACCCATCTGTGCCCCCCGGCACCCTCTCCCCCCCACTGCAGCTTCTGTGCCCACGTAGCCCTCCCTTTCTCTCCCTCTCTCTCTCTCTCTGTAGACTCAACCAGATCCCAGTGCAGGCAACACTGGCACGCAGTGGCCGCCGGGGCAAAGTGCTCAAAGGCAACAATGGGTTATAATTCATGAGGCTTATCGTTTTTTTGACTAACACGTTGTGCACGTATTGCATGTGGGTTAGCCCGGCCACGCCCGAGTGGTGTCCGAAGTGCGCGTTCGCGTGCGACGTCAGTGGGAGTTTTACCTCCTCTCGTTGTCGTCCAGGTGGGCGAACAGCACGTTCTTGGAGATGGCCTTGGCCAAGGCCGTCATGGTCTTGTAGTCTTTTGGGATCACCTGTGGGACACAAGGCAGTGGTCTCAGTACAAGACATGGACTACAACAACAACGAGTTCATCGCAACAGGCTCTATGCACAGCAGCCATATTGGAAAGAAATTCCTTCACAGGTGTTACCAATTATTCTAATGACGGCTCCGTTCCATTTAGTGTAGCACTGTGGTTCTCAAACCTTTTAATTTCAAGGACCCCCATAACTCTGAGAGAGTACAAATGGAACCAAATGGACCCTTACGGGTCCATTTGGTTCCATTTGTACACTCTCAAGAGTTACACACTCGTAAGGGGCCATTTGGAACCCCTTCAAGGAACCATGAGGGTCCCTGGTCCACACTTTGAGACCCACTGGTGTAGCAGAGATGTTTCCAGTGAGCCAACATGCACAACATCAGCACCCTGACTCTGTTTGACCAGAATGGAACAGAGCCTTCATTAGCGTCATTGGCAACACCTGTTTTCTTTCCAATATGGGCTGCTGTGCATGGAGCCTATTATTTGTAGGACAATTAATCGTCAAGTAAAACGTCGTGAGCGTGACAGCCCCAACGCTGCACAGGTGCAGGGAGCACACGAAACCACCGACACAAACACACATGAGACTCAAGACTTCAAAACGCTGACTAAACAAGAGTCAATGAAAGAGCAATGTATTGGCAGCCTCTGAAAGGACTAACCCACACGTGTGCCTGTGTATTTTTGGGAAAAGCCCATCTGTTGGTTGGTTGGTTGGATCACAGCTCGACATGTACTGTACCACTAGCTCCACTAAAGTTCACAAGAGGCCTGGATTCATTCAGAAAACATGCATTTTTTTAAGTTCATGTACAAGGCCTTGTGGTCTGTGTGTGTGTGTGTGTGTGTGTGTGTGTGTGTGTGTGTGTGTGTGTGTGTGTGTGTGTGTGTGTGTAGGGAATGGCTAAAGTGTGCTGCCACTACAAAGCCTCCGAGGCCTGTATTTATGGAACAGCACAGCAGAAAACTAAAGCTCCTTTAGTGTGGGGAATGGAAAGAGAGAGCGAGAGAGAGAGAGACATCACATAAAGAGAAAGTTGGATATTTAGTGGTGACATGGGTAGATGGAGTCAATTGTGTCAGTGTGCGTGTGTGTGTGTGTGTGTGTGTGTGTGTGTGTGTGTGTGTGTGTGTGTGTGTGTGTGTGTGTGTGTGTGTTGTCTTTAAGGGCAGTGAGCTATAATTAACGAAAAAGCAACAGATGTCTTGCTATACAAAGACAACCATGCAGCACAGAGCGACACGCACGTGCTCGCGCACGCACACACACACACACACACACACACACACACACACACACACACACACACACACAAGCTGGAAAGAATGCATGATCCTGAGGTACACATTATGAGCTGTGTATTATAACTGTAAGGGACTCTGTGAGGTCTGAGTAGTAGATTTAGAGTAGAGATATATTGAATTATCTGTACCAAACAAAAACAAATTGGGACATCTGATAGCTTGCATCTAAAGCTTTGCTCAGACTACAACACAATCGGGGTGATTTTGGGTCAGAAACAAATCCCCCCCCCCCATCCCGTGTGCCGTACGTGCCCGTGCCGTACCACAGCCTAGACTGGGAGTGAATCTCGGGCATAAGTATCCTCTAGTATAAGCGATTCAAAGATCCAAGCTTAAGCCAACGGTGGTGCGGCGGACAGCTGAGGCTTGTAGAGGGAAGAACACCGTCTATAACGTCTCTTCTCAGACATATCCCGACCGTTCGTCACGACTGCTAATTAAGCCTTATTTACATCTGCTAGTCAGCTGCTGCTGCCGTGCTGCTTCCGTGTGACATGAAATGACGTGCGGTGCTGAATAGAAGCCTGTAGGTGTGTGGTGCCATTATTTTTTAAATTGTGTAGTGTGATCATGTTTAAGACAATCTGAAAGAGTATCTTATAAGATCAATCATCCTGTAGTGTGAGATGCTACCAGATGTCAAAATCGTTCACGACTTTATAAATCCTTTATGTGTGATCCAACCCATTGAGACCTGAAGCCGATTCTATATGTCTCCTAAATCTCAACAGTATTCTGAAAAACCTATGTTTCTATATCAGAGGTGCTCAATCTTTGTCCATGTCAAGGACCCCCAAAATGATATGTATTTGGCCGCGGATCAAAATATTTTGTTCCAGGGACCCCCCAGAAGCAAAGATTTTAGTAAAAAATGCTCGCTTTAAAAATATATATATTCAAAGATTTGCACACGTTTTCACGATTTTTCAAAAATAGCAGATCTACAAGCTCGTAGCGCGGCACTCGGTGCCGCGCTACGAGCTTGTATATCTGCTATTTTTGAATAGCCCAAAGTGTAAAATAATGCTTTTTAGCTCAAATCTAAAAATGACACAGTTCCAGGTCTTAATGGGTTAAGGCTCTTTGAGTGAAATTGAAAGCGGGGATCCAATCCAAGTTGATCGTCGCCTGTGAACTGTACCATCCATCCAGCCATCTTCAACAGCTTATCGTAAGTGGGGTCGTAAGAGGTAGCATTGCCTGCAGGGGGGGCGCCAGACTTTCCCTGGCAACAACGTTAGCCAGCTCTAACTGGGGGATCCTGAGGCGATCCCCACCTAGGCCAGCGTGGAGATAAGATTCCTTCCACCTAGGCTGCACTAGCCTTCCTGCTTTCGTGTATAGAGGGGCGGGTTTAAAATCAGCGCGGAGAGAATGCGCCCGATCCCATTGGTTCACCGATCTGTCCGTCAGCCCCCGCCCCCGTCAACACAACATTATGAGCGACGCCCACTGCACTCTGGTTGGTTGGGGTTAATGAAACACTTCCTATACCGGGTACACCGAAGCGCTGGTCCAGGCTTTTATTTTTTAGCAAAACTAAACAATAAAAGCCTGGAGATCGAGGCTACCTTCCACCTGGTCTGTGACCATTCATTTTTCCAGAGGTAAGCAACAACCTCTGCGAAAGGTCCTCCAAAACATGTTTTTGGTTGTTTTGAAGTCACTTTCGTCATGCGTCGCACCGTTCATCCCCTTGACCTCAAGGGATATGCAAGCCAATCTCCTGAGAAAAAACCATTTCAGACACATGTATCCGCCGCGGGTCATGACCCAGTTTCATGACCATAGGTGAGAGCAGGAACCAGTGGCGTGCACAGACATTTTGAGGGGCAGGTGCTCAAGTAGATTATACTTTTTTTAGTTTACTTGGTCTGCTCTATTTTCCCTCTACACCTATACCTCTTTGCCAAAAATAGCCGATCTACAAGCCCACAACGCCTCGCAGCGCGAGGCGTTGTGGGCTTGTAGATCTGCTATTTTTGGCTAAAGTTCTCCTCAGAAAAGGGATGCTAGGTTTCGAGTGGTTATGGTAAAAAGAAAAATCATATCACATAAAGATTTGGCGGACCCCCTGTAGTAACTCTGAGGACCCCCTGGGGTCCCGGACCCCCTGTTGAAGACCCCTGCTGTAAACTGAAGAAGAAAAAAACTTTTTTTTCAAAAGGGCACTTCTGGTCAAGAGGGCAAAGGGCAGGTGCTCTAGCACCACCTAGAGTCTATCTGTGCATGTCCCTGGCAGGAACTACGATTGACTGGTAGACCGAGAGCTTTGCCTTCTGGCTCAGCTCTCTTTTCGTCACAATGGCGCGGTACAGCAGACGGAGAGCTGCGATTCTCAGGCTGATCTCCCGCTCCGTCCTCCCCTCACTCAAGAACAAGACACTGAGGTACTTGAACTCCTTCACTTGGGTTATAATGGAGTGGGCAATGCACCAGTTTCCTGCTCTGAACCATGGCCTCAGATTTAGAGGTGCTGTACTGTACCAAGAAACCAAAACGGAATGAAATTCATGATCATTCTCGGTCTCAACTCGCGACGTCAGTAATTGCTCCCTTGCTGTCATGACGAATGCGTTTTATGCGATCTTTGGCGACATCTAACATCCCCCTGATTTTTCATGCCTCTTTCGTTTGTCCATACCATTCATTTATCCGTTTGTAACTCAGAGAGTATACAACTCTAACCAAATGGACCATTTGGTTACACTCTCAAGAGTTAATTAATGAATTAATGAATGAATTAATTAAAGGGACTACACCATGAACTTTTTCTTTTTTGTGTGTTCTTGGTCTCCCCTACCTCTCTTCTATCCCCAAAAATACCCCAGTTTGAACACTCTGGCTTTCACAGCAAATCTGGGGTTTTCTGTAAATTTGTCTCAAAACAGGCCAAACTGATTTGCACCCTGAAGTGACGCCACGTCAGGGTACAATACCTCCCGTTTTACCTACCAAAAAAAAAAATATTATCTTTTTCTTATTTATTTTTTTTACTTTTTCCACACAGAACCAGGAGATAACATGCATACAAACTGGCTCAATAGCGCCCCGTGCCAAACTGGACAATGTGGTATTGCAGGTGAAAGTGCTTTATAAGCCAGAGAGTAGTTAGTTGGAATGAGTATGTCTGAGGCTTGATTCAGGCTCAAACCTTTTGAAAAACGTTTGAGGGACATAAACAATATGATATTAAATATTATTATTATTTTTCAAATTTATGGTGTAGATCCTTTAATCAATCAATTGATGGGTCTCAGGTTGTCGTTGATTTTGTCTCCACAACATTTAAGGAAAATGTTAGTACAGTACATCAGGGCCTCTGTGCTCGGGTAAGCATGCATGAGAGTGTGTGTGTGTGTGTGTGTGTGTGTGTGTGTGTGTGTGTGTGTGTGTGTGTGTGTGTGTGTGTGTGTGTGTGTGTGTGTGTGTGTGTGTCAATGGCTAGAGGTAATCCCCTCTTCCTCTGAAGAGGTACAGTAATGTGGTTTTACATTACGTTCTAATTCACTCCTCATTCACATTTGTCATGGCGGCCCGCAGAGCATGAATGAATCTGTTATTTTTTTCTCTCTCTCTTATGCCATTCACGTGTATGTGTGGCTGTGTGTCAGGCCCTGACATCGCCTAAGTCTTTGATGTGGAACAAAGGCACCAGAGGGTGTGGTTGCTCCCCTACCATCCAAGGTTGAAACCTCTGGAACAGACACCTGGGCCAGAAAGCGCGCGCGCGCGCGCGCGCACGCACGCACGCACGCACACACACACACACACACACACACACACACACACACACACACACACACACACACACACACACACACACACACACACACACACACACACACACACACACACACACACACACACACACACACACACACACACACACACACACACACACGCAATTATAACACAGTGACAGGGAGTTCATGCCGTTATGTCATTACCCAGCAATTAATGCCATGTCACGTTAATCACAATCTGACGAGGGCAGGAACAATCTAAGGAGTGTGTGTGTGTGTGTGTGTGTGTG
Organism: Gymnoscopelus microlampas; assembly: GCF_963454915.1. Classification (NCBI taxonomy): domain Eukaryota; kingdom Metazoa; phylum Chordata; class Actinopteri; order Myctophiformes; family Myctophidae; genus Gymnoscopelus; species Gymnoscopelus microlampas. The sequence goes on from NC_139948.1 coordinate 18,060,745, forward strand.
TGTGTGTGTGTGTGTGTGTGTGTGTGTGTGTGTGTGTGTGTGTGTGTGTGTGTGTGTGTGTGTGTGTGTGTGTGTGTGTGTGTGTGTGTGTGTGTGTGTGTGTGAGAGCCTGTATCTCCGAAGCCTACAGTATACCTGTTGGCAAAGGTGCCAGTGTTGCCAGGTTCTGTGAGAGAAATCAGGTCTAGGCTATTTTCAAATAAAATCCTTGCAGGGAAATTATGATAAGCAGATCTGGCAACCCTGAAAGGTGCACTCTTTCTTATCCAGCTGTATTTTATTACAGTGAAGAGCTGGAGGGAGTCAATGACAGCGAGACAAGATGACTGATACTGGCCTCTGCTGTGGACCAACTCAAAGTCACCTTAGGAGATAAACGACTGAGAGAGAGACTGTGTGCCTCAGCAGCAGACAGCGTTGCATGCATACTGTATCTCCTGCTTGCAGCCCTGTGAACAAACCGAAACAATCTGCCTTGTAGCTCATAACGCAGCCTTCACGGCTGCGTTATGAGCTACAAGGCAGATTCATTCGTACACGATAGAACGACATAGTTGCTAGCTGAAGGAACAAACCAAAACGGCTGTGTGTAAGTGTGTATTTTGTGTTTCCAGAAGTCCTTTCTGTTTTTATCATAAGCTGGGCCTGGGGGTCATCCTTTAAAAATGGTAGGATAAGTGTTAAAATATAGCTCTATAGTCTGATAGTACTCGTTGATATAGAGTTTGTTCAGTAACAGGGGTCTCACCGTCTCTCCAGCTCTTTAATAAACTGAAAATACATTTTCATTGTATCCAATCAGGAGAGAGAACTCACGCTACCCTGGATCCAGACCATACACCCCCGCCCACTCTCTGAGTGAACTGCACACAGCTTCAGTCTGATAAATCAGGCTAAACTCGCACATGATACAGGATAAACAAGTGAAATTGCCTACTCGGCAAAGGTTCAAGGAATGCAATACCCGTTGTACCCTTCTGTCTGTCTGTCCCTTTTATGCCCAAATATGGAGATATCTCTATCTATCTGTCTGTGTCCCTTTTCTGCCCATATATGGAGTTCTATGTCTACTATGATGTCATATTGCTGACATTTGGGTAAACCATATTGGGAGATTTTGAGGATTTATATTTTCGGAGAACCACAGATCCAACTGACTTTCCACTCTTTGAATTGATCGGTTCTCCAGATATGTGTGTGGGGGGACAGACGGACGGGCCATACAGACAGACTGACGGAGGGACACGCACACAGAGATTCCGTGAATTTATAGATAGATTATTGGATCTAGTTGGTTTCATTTGATAAACGTCTTCTGAGCGACTTCCCTTTGCCCTAAACGACTAGACCTCTCAGTGTGTATTCTGTGAATCTCTGTGTCATGGGTAAGGCTTTCTCTATATCAGAGAATAATTGGAAATCTATCCCGGTAAATCTGACATTTGAAAACACATAAAACCTCAACGTTGGGTGATCAGTACCATTTTGATGGCAGACGTATAAGCAGTGTGTTGCTGCTGCCATTCAATCGACTAAAGCAGTTCAAGTATCTGCAAACGCCATGATGCTTCATTTCCTGTGAGCATAAATGTCCCGCATTAACCTCCTCAGGGAGTCATTAATAGGCCCATTCCCGGGGTTTTTCCTGGCTCAGAATGGGCCTTTGGGGGGTGACTGCTAAGTCCGTACATTTTCTACTCAGTAAATCAGTAAACTCTGATCCAAAATGTTTCAAATACTGATAACCTGTCTATTAACTATATTAACATTGGTGCAGACATCAGAAATTGCAAAAAGAAAGGTTGAATGGGCTGAACCTGAAAGACACTATTAAACACATTCAGAGAGGATTTGAATAGCTACTTTTATTCTCAATTCTTATCTTTTGGCGCTGGTGACTTTCATTTGGCGCTGGCTAAAACCTCTTTGGAGGGCACCAAATATTCCTCTATGCAGGACAAATCCTGTTTATACATACTGCTTAGAGAGTCATAATAGGCCCATTCGTTCACAACTCCTCTACTATGGCCCTGCTTGACCTCCAACTGGCTCCTGCTCCTACAATATATTATAAATGTGCAATTAGTTTAGGTCTCATAATTGACTTTGATGGTTAAGAGGCTGTTATGTTTTGCTACGGTCTACTGCCGGTATCTCTCTGATCAAAAGTTAATCTGCCTTTATCGTCCCAGCCCCGTCACTGACCCATATCTAATTACATGCAATACATTCACAAGACGTGGGATAAATTCATTTTTGGGTGTTATTGTTCATTCTGGAAACATCTGATAAGCAGACCACTTTGCTTATTATTTTTGCTTTATCAAAAGGCAATTATATTTTGGATATTCGTGCCGTTGCCAAGTTGCTATCTCACCTTGGCACCCATCTCTGGTTGAGCGCAACCTTGCAGAGCTCTCTGCCAAGTAACTATTGTGAGATATGGTATGCGAGTGCTGTATCTGTTAGTGCGTTGGTTCTCAAAGTGGGGTCCGGGGACCCCCAGGGATACTTGAGGGGGTTCCAGGGGGTACCCAGCTAAATGATGGACAGGAACCAAATGGGCCCTTATGGGTCTGTAACTCTGAGAGTGTACAAATGGAACCAAATGGACCCTAACGGGTCCATTTGGTTCCAGTTGTACACTCTCAGAGTTAGATTAACATTGATTTTACAATATTAATTGGGGTCCCAGAGATAGAAATGGGGGTCCGTAGCCTAATGCATGTCAAACTGGGGGTCCTTGAAATTAAAATGGTTGAGAATCACTGCTATAGAGCCGTAAAAATCTTCTCTTATAGGGGTCCCTGGCATATCTTTTCAAATGGGGGTCCGCGGGCTATTAAGTGTCAATTTGGGGGTCCTTGACATGAAAAAGTTTGAGAACCACTGTGTTAGTGTATACGTTGGGTGTGTGTGTGTGTGTGTGTGTGTGTGTGTGTGTGTGTGTGTGTGTGTGTGTGTGTGTGTGTGTGTGTGTGTGTGTGTGTGTGTGCGTGTGCGTGTGTGTGTGAGAAAGTGAGTAAATCACCTTTACAGTCAAAGCCAGATTACAGGTCCTTCCAACCAGACTCAATCTTTCTCTGTGGTACCCTAATACGTTTCCTCCTCATTGTCTGCACCATGACCACACTACAGTTACTGAAACTCTGTCACACATTCTGAATGGATGCTATTTATATAAGGGAATGTACATTGCTGGGCACGACAGAATTGTTGACCTATTAGTTAAGGACATAAGTTCATATGTTTCATCGTCTGCCAAAATGTATAAGCACTCTTGTGTTTCAACTGCCATGTTCATGCGCAATAATAAACATGATGCATTTTTAGATGTCACAGCTAATACACCAGATGTTTTTCTGCATTCCTTACCAAGGTGCTTAAGTACCAACGTCTTAAGGATGCTATTATACAGCTTGTTTACAAATGTAAACTGCTTGTGTTCATATTTGGAAGCCTCTGTAATGTCCATAAATCAGTTGTGAGAGGCCTGCAGATTGCAGGAATGCCCAAGACAAGAGCTAAGGCATTGGCAAAATGCTGTTCAGTGTCTGTGATAATTGGCAGTCGCCATATATGGAGGAGGCGATGCTTCCTGTACCCGTGATCTGTATCCTGAAATATTGTTGAGTTTTCCAACTTTGTGCATCTGCTATTGTTTGTGTTCAAGTGTGTGTGTGTGTGTGTGTGTGTGTGTGTGTGTGTGTGTGTGTGTGTGTGTGTGTGTGTGTGTGTGTGTGTGTGTGTGTGTGTGTGTGCGCGCCATACCTTGCGTACGTAGCTGACGGCATCCTCTTCGGTGTAGACCTCGGCACTGACGCCTCCTCTGCGACGGCGTGCCTTGACCACCGGGTTGGGCGGCGGGGGGGACACCTCGTCATCATGGGAGTCAGACTGGCTGTTGGACTTCTGGCGGGCCAGGATCTGCTTGCATTCTTCCTGTGAACGTATAGAAGAGACGAGACACAGGGAGAGGGAGAGAGAGAGAGAGGGTTTTTTTATTTCCTGAGTGAGCAAAAAGGAGGAGAGAGAGGAAGAGAATACATGGGATTGTTTGTGATAAAGAATCGTACTGTAGCTTTGTGAGGGGAGAGAGAGGAGGAGCTCTTAATACAGATATCATAATGATGAGATAAGAACATCAAGAGTAAGGAAAAAATCACACCCAGTGTGAAGTGGGCGGTGTGTGGTCATCACAACATGACTCACTTTAAAAAAAGGATAAATTACTTTTTTTAAAGTCCATACTGCTATTCATAGGGCTGCACATGTGTCATGTGTTTCCTAGCCAATCACAGTCCTGAATTTGCAAAGTCAGCCAATCACATTACAGTTAGTGGTGATGACACTAGCTGTAATGTGATTGGCTGATATGAAAAAAGTATCGATTTGCATTAACAATGGAAGGGTTAGGGGGTACACACATTTTTTGGTCGGTGTCCAAAACTCACTTATAGGGGGCGGCTACACCGCCCCAAAAATCACACCCTGTGTGAAGAGAGTGGTGCCTTTGATGAGCCCCGTATTGATGTTGTCATCAATGTTTGTTTATTGGACATACATACATACGGACACGGACAAAGTCAGATATAGGAGTGGTTGGCACCACTCAAAAACACAATCGTTAGATTCTTGAGATCCACAAAGGCACGACGTGGCTCCGATGGGGGGATCTTGGACTTCATGTGGCCACCAGCCTGTGACATCAGTGATCTATGACGTATACGATACGATAATAATACTTTATTGTCAGTTCACACTGAAATTTGTCTCGCGACCCAGCAGGCATGTATGCAACACATAAACAGTACACACATTTGACATGACACAAAAAAAACAAAAACAAAAATACATACATAAGGACATATGAAGACAAGAGCAATGTCCACCACTCAGCCTACTCCTGGCCTAAAACTCCTGATTAAGCCTCAATGTCGACTGATGGACAAAGGACCTCTTCAGTTTGACCTTATTGTATGTTGGAACACCGTATCTCCTTCCTGAAGGCAGCAACCTATATACTCCATACAAAACATGGCTAGTGTATGCAGTGATATTCCTTGCCAACCTTAGCATACTGTTATTATACGTAGATGTATCAAGCCTCTGAAGTGGTTGTCCAACAATCTTAAGGCACGCTGGCTCACAGTGCAGCCGCTGAGCAGCGCACCGGAAGCTCACCGGAGAGAATCTACAGTATGATGTATGACTTGACAAAGTTGCAGTCCGATCAGAGCCCTATTGACTTCCATTATAAGTTAAACTTAAATAAGTTAAATATGACAGAAAGTATTAACCATATTTGGTGCCGATTGGTCCAGTGGCTTGTGAGATCAGCTCCAGAAAAACACACCGACCCTCTTATAGAGCCTCCCGCAGAGCCACGTCATAAAAACAATCTCCAAATAGCCACTTCTCCCTAAATTCCTCCCTCAGGGAGTCTTGGTACAAGATGCTTAAAGGCCCTTGCACACAGAGCCTGATGCAAAGCTTTATCGGTCAATCAGGAATCAATACAGTAATCAAACTGGAAATAATGCCATCGTCAGACGGCAATTTCGGAGCAGGTGTGCCAAGAGGTAATCGAGAAGCGTGTGTTCGTTTTAAATGGTTGTTGTCCCTTTCTTTGCCATGTAAATATAATGGACTGTGTGGGACTTGCACACAGTCCGGCTCAGAGAACATAGCTCAATGGATCCCCATAATAAACCAAACAAAATCAAATCTAATAAAACCAATCCCAGAGAAAAAGCAGAGGTGGTGCAGAGAATGTTCAAAAGGATGCAGGACATGGTATCAAATATTCATCAGTGCAACGCTGGACAAGGAACAGGAGCCCAGAAGACCTCTCCTTCCTCTCAGAAGCTGAACAACAAGAAGATAAAGATATCGGCACCTGATTAAGGATGAATAATTTGCCACAAACTAGATTAAGGCGCTAGCATTACTGTGTTAAAGACCACAGCGGGATTACACATTTGCGGAAGCATTGGTAGGCTAACGGCCAGAGGGGGACATTAAAAGCGTGTTACTGCTGTGTGCATGGTGTGTTCGCCGCTGCTTTGTGTCTGTGACAAAGACCTATCTATAGCCCCCACATGCTCTCTTTCTGTCTCTCCCTGCAGGTAAAAAATAAAGACCGACCCACGCATCACTACTGTGCATGTGTGTGTGAGAGAGAGGGAAAACATGTAACGTTTCAACGGTGGATTTCGTGCGAGCCACGTGATTGTGCGATCAGAAATATATTGGAGGAGAGATTGAAGAGAAGCAGGGGGGGCGGTTCAAGACAGATAGGTGGGCAGACCTTATACGCCACGCCCCTGTCCTGTCCTGCCAGCACAGCTGGACGTCGATTCAAATCTGTCACTACCACCCCTCCGGCTTAACAACAATGGCTCCCCTATTCCGTGTCCGTACCTTCTAAACAGAACAACAAGGCAGAATAATGGCGCAACATTACACTATTCATTGTGTGTGTGCGTGTGTGTGTGCGTGTGCGTGTGCGTGTGCGTGTGTGTGTGTGTGTGTGTGTTCTCTTTCTGCTTATGAAAGCTTTACAATCAGAGTGTAATCACAGTATAAGCGATGCTATGTTCGCGCGCTGGCCATCCCCGGGCGATGGCATTTCTCACTGAAGTGCAGCCGTGTGTGTGTGTGTCACTCAAAATCTCCTCTCACTCCACCGACAAAAACGTTTTGCCTCCCTGCCGTGCGGCCGGAAGCAAACAGAGGTGTTAAGACAGACAAGCCTGGCTCTCTGACACAGCAGTGCGGAGAGAGAGAGAGAGAGAGAGAGAGAGAGAGAGAGAGAGAGAGAGAGAGAGAGAGAGAGAGAGAGAGAGAGAGAGAGAGAGAGAGAGAGGAAGAGAGAGAGGTAGAGAAAGAGAAAGGGGGTTAACAATTGATGGTAAGAGTCAATGCAATAAGGGCCGTAAGATGGATAATGGACGGATACATGAGGGAGGTAACACAGAGGTGGGGGGAATAACAGAGAGTGAGAGAGAGGGGGGGGGGGGGGGGGGGTGTAGATACAGGTGCATGGTAAATTCCTCAATGTGGGTCCACTCTGCGTTAAATTAACAATGAGGACTTTTACGGTGTAGAGGCTTTCAGGGGGGAAAAACTAACCCCCCCCAAAAAAAAACTGCAGAGCACCGTGAAGAAGCCGCCGAGCTACCGTGTTAGCTGACAACGAAGCCAAGCAGAACCTGTCAAAATGCAGAGCTTGAGGTACAGCTCTGGGCCGGATACCCCTGCAGCAGTGTTTCTCAAACTTTTTCGTGTCAAGGACCCCCACATTGATATATGTTTGGCCGCGGACCCCCATCTGAAAAGGCTTTGAGCCAGGCGAGAAGTTTTGTGTAAAGAAAAATATATATATATTATAACGTTTTCTATATTTTTGAAATAATTCCCAAAAATAGCAGATGTGCAAGCTCGCAGCGCGGCACGAAGTGACCCGCTGTGAGCTTGTAGATCTGCTATTTTTGAAAAGCCAACGTATAAATGGAAGTGGTTGAAATGATTTTGATAATATATTAACTACTTTTGCTGGGGACCCCCTTGGAACCCCCCCAATGACCCCACTTTGAGAACAAATACCCCAACAGGCCTCTAATGAGCACGGGTTTCTCTCGCTGACTGCATGTCGTCTTCCTGCGGACGTAAAACCCCCTTGTCATTCCAATGGCAGGTGACACTAATGCTACGATTTAGTGAATGCTAATGCTTGTAAGCGTGGTATGCAATTCCCAACAATATGGCGGGAAGCGCTTGTTTTGGTCCGGTGCTTTGTTTTCACAACAAATGCGTGACTTTTAAAAGAAAACGGCTGATATTCGGGAACAAGTCAGGCACACGGACGGTGAGGCCTTGAGGCTTGCGAGAGTCTGCCACGAGCTGGCAAGCTGCGTGCGGTGCACGGAATAAGTTATCACGTGAACCACCATGAGCGTATCCTCCACATCCTCCTCCGCATGCCTCAGGGAATCACAGCAATAAGCTCTGCGCACAGCAGCCATATTGGGAATGAATTGGGCCCCTTCCTTAGTTCCTTCGCAGGTGTTACCAATAATACTAATTAAGGCTCTGTTCCATTTAGTGTGGCATAGTGGTTGTCTTATTTTCAAGGACCCCCATAACTCTGAGAGTGTACAAATGGAACCAAATGGACCCTTACGGGTCCATTTGGTTCCATTTGTACACTCTCAGAGTTACACACCCGCCATAAAGGGCCATTTGGGAACCAAAATGGAGTGTTTCTAGTGAGCCAACATGCACAATATCAGCACCCTGACCAGAATGGAACAGAGCCTTCATTAGTATCATTGGTAACACCTGTGAAGGAAGTAAGAAGAGGCCCAATTTCGTTCCAATATGGCTGCTGTGCATAGAGCCTATTGGGGGGTGGACATTTTCATTGGGAATAGCATACACGCATGTAATGCTACATAGCAATCAATAGAGTGGAGGGTGTTCTCCGACTGCTGCAAGCTAGTGCTACGATGAAACGTTATTTTCACCAATCTGTATGGTAGAGAATGTTAATGCAATATAACTAGCAGATCTGCGGCGGTTAAAGGTGGTCTCCCTTCTCTTCCACAGAGAAATGTAGACCTTAGGTAGGTCACCCACTGGTTGACAAAGTATTTGAAGCAGACGGTGCACTGGGTTGGACTCTGGATGCGTCACCGTCTTTCTTGTAGTTTGGACATCGTCGCAATTACCTCTCACCATCAGAAGAGGGAGACAATGGACATAAAGCTACAGATTGTAGCTTTAAGGTGGATTTATTCTCCATGCGATGCTTTTGTTGTTGTTTACACTCTGGCTGTTTGTTCTTTTCATCTTCCCAGCATTTTCTCATACACTCTCACTCTCTCTATCTGTCTCTCTCTCTCTCTCTCTCTCTCTCTCTCTGTCTCTCTCTGTGTCTGTCTCTCTTGTGTGACTGTGAGGTAAATGTGATGCTCAGAGATGCTTGCCTCACTGCTGTTTCAATGTGCTGATTACACACATACACACACACACACACACACACACACACACACACACACACACACACACACACACACACACACACACACACACACACACACACACACACACACACACACACACACACACACACACACACACACACACACACACACACACACACACACACACACACACACACCTCCGAGGTCACACACACACACACACACACACACACACACACACAAAACAGTCACAAAACACACACGATTCTTGCTTACGCAGAGTCACTCCCTGAGGGAACAGAGCCAGCAGGGAGAGGAGAGAGCGAGGGATAGAAAATATATCATCAGCACACACACACACACACACACACACACACACACACACACACATGCACACATTGCAGAGGGAGCTAAGAGTTCACATATTGTTCATTCCAGCTTAATCTCTCTAAGAGTAGGTAACAAGGGAGCGTCCTCTAAAGAAAGGCTGCATGCAGAGACTAAACATCCACACTGGCTCAGCAGCAGCCGTTCTCCCCACACACACACACACACACACACACACACAGACAACCATAACATAACGGCCAAACACTGGCTCCAATCACAGCCACGTCAATCCATTTCAGTCCAGAGCACATAGTCTATGATCACACACACACACACACACACACACACACACACACACACACACACACACACACACACACACACACACACACACACACACACACACACACACACACACACACACACACACACACACACACAGTAGTAGCAGGTGCTGTCGGCTCCACACAACACCTCTTTGTGTTTAGCCGACGATCGTCGCCACTTACTGCTGACTCGGACACGCGGCGCGGCGGCCGGCGGAGCCACAGCTACAGGAGGCTAGCCTAGCGGCGAGGGCTACGTTGACGAGCGGCGGTATTTACCATGGCATGGAGCGGCCCAGGAGGCCAGACCTGCTGGGAGTCCCTCAGTGTGTCGGAGGAAGAGGAGGAGGCCCCGGGCATCGGCACCCCCCTGGGATGAAGCGCTCACGACACGTGTGCGTGTGTTGTTTTTGTGTGTGTGTGTGTGCGTGTGTAAGAGTGCGCGTGGGGGGAATCAGCAGCGGCAGACCCCCGTCTTACGCACGCCTGGCACATGCATCGTACCGCAGCAGCCTCTCTACATGCCGGCGTGGTGTGTGTGTGTGTGTGTGTGTGTGTGTGTGTGTGTGTGTGTGTGTGTGTGTGCGTGTGTGTGTGTGTGCGTGCGAGTGGAGAGACCAAGAGTCCAACAGTGAGCGAGTGAGTGTGTGTTTGTGTGTGAGAGAGAGAGAGAGAGAGAGAGAGAGAGAGTGACCGTATGTCCGCAATCCCCGCGAAACAACAGCAGCAGAAGGGAGATTATCGATGCAAACACTGATCCTGGTTAAAGTGTTCCTTTCCCCATCGCTCCTGCAGCACTCTGTCTCTCTCCTCTCCTCCCCTCTCCTGCATGCGTACACTCACCCTCTTGTCTCTCCTCTCCTCCCCTATCCTCCGCCTGCTTGCGTACACACACACACACACACGCACTCACAGCAGCGCCAGGCGGAGCGATGGCAATGTGCGAGCGAGCCCCCCCAGTTCTGTACCGTCGCCATGACGACGGGCACCGCGAGCATCCCGTCTGATCGGGGAGTCGAAGCAGGAAGCGACACCGAGTGCTCGCAAACAAACAAGCACGCACACACACACACACACACACACACACACACACACACGCACACACACACTTGAGCTGATGCTTGTACAAAGATTTTCTCTCTCTGCTTTGCTAGCTACCTCACTCTCTCTTCTGCTGTCAGTCAGAGACACACACACACACACACACACACACACACAGATGCAGTTCACTGTGAGGAGAACATTATGTAATTCATCTTAACACTGGCTTCTGCATGTGTACGTGCGTGCGTGGCCGCGTCACCATCGGCCCATACGCGGTCTCTCTGTGTGACGGGCCACGGGGGGAGGGGGGGGGGGTCCGGAGGACCGCGCCGCTGACACGCGCCGCTCTCCTCCTCTCCTCTGAGGTCACAGGGTCGGTGCTGAAGCGCCGCCATTGTTTCTCTCCAGTCCGGTCGTCTTGTTCGGCAGTGTTCTATCGTGACATGTCCTCACATCTGGCACAATGACCCCACTACTAGTGGCGCTGATGCCACCACCGTGCGTCACGGGGGGAGAGCTGGGGGGGGGGGGGGGGGGGGGCTTATGGTGTTTAAGACACAGAGGGGTCCTCTGTGAGGCGAGCTGACAGAACATCTGCTACACGTCTCTGCCAAGCAGAAGAAGAGGATGCATGTGTTGAAGGAGGCTGGAGCTTTTGCTTTGAAGGACTGAAGCCACGGCGAGCCTGTTAGTCTCCCACAGTGGCTCTCTCTCTCTCTCTCTCTCTCTGAGTGTCTCTACTTCGCTCCCCTCCCTCCCTCCCCCTCCCCCTCTGCCTGCGTCATTATCATCGGCTGGCTGCCAGTAGAGAAAGAGAGGTGACAGGACAGGAGGGGGAGAGAGAGAGAGAGAGAGAGAGAGAGAAAAGAAGGAGGCTGAAGTGCATGGACACTTTGCATTGCAAGGTGCAAAAACATCCCGTGTTCATGTCCATTATTGAAGGAGATGGTGTCAGAAAGACACCAGGCCAGAATGAGTGAACTCACGCGCGCGCACACACACACACGTGCACGCACACACACACACACGTGCACGCACACACACGCGTATTGTATACTTGTGAGGACATCAACATTTTAACGCCATTTTTACAATTCTTTTGTCCATTTTTTGGGGCGGTGTAGCCGCCCCCTATAAGTGAGTTTTGGACACCGACCAAAACATTTGTGTACCCCCTAACCCTTCCATTGTTAATGCAAATCGATACTTTTTTTCATATCAGCCAATCACATTACAGCTAGTGTCATCACCACTAACTGTAATGTGATTGGCTGACTTTGCAAATTCAGGACTGTGATTGGCTAGCGAAACACATGACACATGTGCAGCCCTATGAATAGCAGTATGGACTTTAAAAAAAGTCATTCATACTTTTTTTTTAAAAAGTCATTCATACTTTTTTTAAAGTGAGTCATGTTGTGATGACCACACACCGCCCACTTCACACTGGGTGTGATTTTTTATCCAAACCCTAAGAAAAAGCTTGAGTTATTCTGAACTAAAAATATATGCGCTGTGACGCATTGTGAGCTTGTGGATCAGCTATTTCCGGCACGCGACAGTGGACAGGCAATAACTCTAACACTAAACATAACCTCTAAATTCCTAATCCTAACCGAACTGCTCTTGAGAGGACCGGGAAAATTGTCCACACAATGTCTATTTCTCAATTCTACTGTGGGGACATTTGACTCACACACACACACACACACACACACGTATAGAAATAAACGCATGCGCGCCCACGCGCACACACACACACACACACACACACACACACACACGCACACGCACACGCACACACCTCATCTAAATTCATGGTTTTCACATCGCAGTAGATTTCAATTGCGACTGCTCCACTTACAGGTGATGAATCACATTGGTCTATTTTGTTCATTCCTCTAATTGAGTTTGCACAAAGACCATATTGACACCGGGTTATGACTGACTCACGCCCCGACACCACAGCTGTGAGTGACTAATCGCCATCTGCCACAGCCAGCATCTCTGGCCCACCAATTCGTGTTGCCAGAGTCTGTGAGAGAAACAAGCAAGCAACCAGGTCTAGGAAAACCAGCCCAAAAGAAGCGACTATGGAACACATGAGCACTTTAAACCTATATATCAGCTGTTTGAAAATAGCAGATCTACAAGCTCTCCAACGCGTCGCATCGCGACGCGTTGGAGAGCTTGTAGATCGGCTATTTTCTTGCGGAGAAATTATAATAAGCAGACCTGGCAACACTGCCACCAATCTGATCGCTCGCCTCCAAAGTGCCCGACTGACGTGAAGAGAAAAACTCCTGTTCTTCTATCTTTGCTGAGTTTACCTTCATCTGGGCTCACTGCGTACAACAGCTTTCCCCTCACACACACACACACACACACCCAGCGGAGCATGGAGAGCGAGAGAGTGAAAGAGAGAGAGAGAGAGAGAGTGAGCAGACCCACCGGCTAAGCCATCAGTCCAACTCATCACTCTATTCCACACCATTACAGCGCCACAATGGAGCAGGCCGCACTGTTGTATTAGGACTGTGTGTGTGTGTGTGTGTGTGTGTGTGTGTGTGTGTGTGTGTGTGTGTGTGTGTGTGTGTGTGTGTGTGTGTGTGTGTGTACATATAGCGCTGACAGAGCCTGTCACTGAAGTGATGTGCACTCAATTGACGGGGGCTCCACCTCGTCCACTCCCTGAAATCACTGGCACGACAAAAAAACACCCAACACACGCGAGCGATCTGTCACGAGCCGACACCCCCACTCTCCCATTCATTGTCCTGAAAAGGGTGGGTGATGGGTAAGGGGGGGCGGGGGGCAGGGTGTGGTCCGTCGTCCGTCTCTTCCTGAAGTAAACACGGCCACTAAATCATACTTCTTGTTGCCGTCGCAATTAGCCCACCCACGGAGAACTCCCACCAACGACGAGGCGGCTGCAAACCCCTCCCTCTTTATCAACGTCGTCCTGTCACGAAAAAGCTTCACACCCTCCCTGCCTCTTACATGACAAATATGACATTCTCACGCTTGCTGCTGCATGGGAGTTCTTCATTATTGTTATTAATCCCCACTTCACAACACACACACACACACACACACACACACACACACACACACACACAGACAAAATTGAGTGCATGCTGCTTCTGTGACAGGCTCTGTTAGCATTACACACACTCAAACGATCCATCTCTACAGATTGGAAACTGGCCTTCCTGTCTGTCCACAAGGACAATATGTGGCACGTCTATGATGCACTTAACCACTTCAGGCCTATATACTTTGTTGTGTGATGAATATGAAAGTTGTAGGCTATCTGGCCAAGCCAGATACATCTAATGCGTCCATTATAAAAGTCCATAATCCATAATCGGTGACAACAAGAACGACACAATTTCATATTTCATATGATTTTAAATATATTAAGCATAGTTGTCTCCGCCAGGCCGAAAGACATGGCGGAGACTATGTTTTGCACCCTGTCCGTCCGTCCGTCTGTGAGCAGTTAATCTACGGCACAGTTAGCTTGACCCAGCGAAACTGTGCACACACACACTCCCTGGATAACAGAGAAGAACCTCTGCCCCAAATCTTTCACATGGGCCTGGCATAGCCACGAGGAGGCCAATTTGTGCAAAACTTCCAAACAAAATGCCTCAGCCAGGTCATGAACACAGCGTGCAATTTCCGTGAAATTTTGCACGCATATTCCCACTAGGCCTGGAGTGGCCCGTTTTGAACAAAATGCCGCAAATCATGAACACAGCGTCCGATTGCGGGGAAACTTTGCACGCACATTCGCACTACGTTGAGGCACACCCTTTTAATATTGCCCTATTATAGCGCTACCGTTTTTTGTGGGGAAAAAAATAACACATTTTCTACATATATATGAAGTGATTGCTTCATATACATACAATATTTGCATTCAAATACTCATCCATAAACATATATTTTCACATGTATATGCACATATGTACGTATGCACACACACATATATGGATACACGCATTCATATTACTTATTCATTATATTGATGCAATATATTTATAAATTACCTTTGCTTTATATATTTTCTTGAATGTTTTTATTGAGTTGAACGTTTTACGTTTGTTATGCAATGTATTCCACAGATTTACCCCTATAACAGATATCGTCGGTGTCCAGCCAGGACCAGCTAACTCCATTTTCAGTTTTTTTTTTTTTTTTTCATAAATCAAGGCTATTGAACACCCTTTAGGTCTGTGTAAAATATCAAAACATTTGAACCAATGAAAAGTATTAAAAAGCGCCTCTGACGAAAACTCCCAACTCATTGGATCCTCAAACTGTCCGTCAAAAACAAACAACTCCCCCCTCTCCTCTACAGCGCTGCTTTTCAACAGCATGAGTAGAGCGCGTTGCGCAGTGAACGAGGAGGAGGATCACGTAAACAAGCTCCCCGTAGTCTGTTAAAACTATGCAGTGTACCTGTTTATCAAACTTAGCACTGACGCTAATGTTATGAAAACAAGTAATTATATTTCTAAAATCTATTAAGTGTTTAATGAGGAGAGCAATGTGACAAGAAGAAAGGCGTTCATAGCATTTCTGTCGCGCTATTCTACTACCTCTTTGCAGAAGTTATTGTAATATTTAAAGTCCTGTTTATTATTGTAGGCCTATATAATAAGTGGCATGAAGCATCAGGGCATTAATTCACACGTTGTTGTGATGCATTGTGAGCTTGGAGATCCATTGTTAGCTTTTGAGAATTTGTACCCTTCAGAAACCTCTCCCTTAGCAGCGAGTGGAGCTATTGTTGTTTGGACACCTAACTCCACTTCAGCTTGATTTCTGCTCGTCTGAAACTGCTAACTCCACTTGCGCTGGGTAAAGTGTTGATTTACCCGCGATTTGGGTAAAGTGTTGATAATATAATGACACATGCAAGTATCCGACAATATATAAAGTCACTATACCAACTTTGATGAGGCAGTGTTGCTTTGTTTTAAAAATATAAGGTTTTCTTCATTTCCTGAAAAACGTATATTTTGTTTTTGCGTTTCCTGAACAATGAGCGTTTTGGAGTTAGCAGTTTCTGGCTGGACAGCAGAGATATACATCTTGACTTTTGTAAGATGTTTATTTTTTTATAAGTAATTTTTGTGTGATACACTGTGATTGTAATATTGTCTTTCTATTGTTGTTAATATATTGTATATTAATGTCTTGGACCCCAGGAATACTAGCGGACGTTAATGCATCAGCTAATGGGGATCCGTATAAATGAACAAAAAAAACAGAGAGACAGAGAGAGCTAAAGCTAAAATGTGTGGTTGGGTTGTCCATTAGAGCACATGGCCCTCTGGATGCTCCCTGCAGGAGGAGCAAAACAACGGAGTGCCCCTGACAAACGTGTCAATCAGAGGCCTTTGAAGGGTCTCTGTGGGTTTGTTATGATAGGACCTGGTGACAAGTGAATAGCTAGGAGAGGAGAAAGCCTTCTAATGTTTCACAGGTCTCTGTGTGTGTGTGTGTGTGTGTGTGTGTGTGTGTGTGTGTGTGTGTGTGTGTGTGTGTGTGGGGGACTGGGGGACTGGGGAGGTAGACTGACTGACTGACAGACAGTTTGAGACTGGAATAATAAAGTCACACGCACGCACGCACGCTCACACACACACACACACACACACACACACACACACACACACACACACACACACACACACACACACACACACACACACACACACACACACACACACACACACACACACACACACACACACACACACACACACACACACACACACACACACACACACGTAAGAGAGTGGCGTTTTATTTTTGCTCTAGTATCTTAGGCCAGACAACTCTTCCACAATCTTTGAATGCTACAGAGTCTGTAATTCCACCTCACAAAAGTTCAACACAGGAAGCTGTCATTTATTTGTCATTTCCGCTGATGAAAATATCTTTACTAAATATATGTTTTTTTACTTATATGTATGGTTATGGGTATGGTTATTGTACTGATTGCACTGTTGACACGGTCACTTTTCTTTGCATTGTACTGATTGTAACACTTTTTTTGTTTCGGGCGGGATACTGTGTGAGGACACTGTAACCTGGTGTTGTTGTTTTTCTGCATGGTGCAGGACAGTTGTATAGGTGTATACCGTTGTTCACTATCGGTAGTGCTTCTTATTGTTATTTCTTAACTTTGTATTGCTGTATCCGACAGTACTTTCCTTACTCTGTATTTGTAACTCTAACCGCTGTGCTGACTCTGGGCGATTGATATTCCACCGCGGTATAGGTAGATATCTATCTATCTAATTTGGTTTAGGAGCAGTGGTGGAAAGTAACTAAGTACATTTACTTAAGTACTGTACTTAAGTACAATTTTGAGGTATTTGTACTTTACTTGAGTATTTCCAATTTTCAATACTTTTACTTCTACTCCACTTCATTTCAGAGGCAAATATTGTACTTTAACTCCACTACAATTATTTGAAAACTTTAGTTACTAGTTACTTTTCAGATATAAATTATTATATTATAAAACATACATTAACCACTTTAGCCATATTTTATACCTAGGCTATTTGAAAATAGCCGATCTACAAGCTCACAACGCGTCGCGATGCGACGCGTTGTGAGCTTGTATATCTGCTATTTTCAAATATTTTTGTACTTTTACTTTTGATACTTTTAGTACATTTTGATGCCAATACTGTTGTACTTTTACTCAAGTAATTATTTCATTCTGGACTTTTACTTGTAACAGAGTATTTTTATATTGCAGTATTGGTACTTTTACTTAAGTAAAGAATTTGAGTACTTTTTCCACCACTGTTTAGGAGTTATTACAGACTAGATCTGAAGACTTAGGAAATTGTGCGAGGCAACAAGTCTGCAGAGAGAGACTACATCTGCTCTGACAATACTGTGCTGAGAATGACGCAGGGCGACCTAGACCTACAGTCGCACTAATGAATAATCAATGCACCGCTGGCCTACATAGAGGCATGTCTGACGCCAATATCCAGCCATTGTTTACTCAAAGTTTCCCTAAATAAAAAAGGGTACGTGTTTTTTTTTTTATCGAGATCTGGAACATTCAGACCTTAGTAATGATGAGGTAAAAGCCAAAGGCGAAGACTTTCCACTCTATCTATACACAGAAAGGTTTTCCAAACGCTATTTAGTCTGCTACTTAGTCTTAGAGAAAAAACAAACACTATTTACCTTAACTACTGAAGTTTATTTTACCTTCTTCGTGTTTGGATGTGTACGCACGCACGCTCGCGCACGCACGCACGCACGCACGCACGCACACACACACACACACACACACACACACACACACACACACACACACACACACACACACACACACACACACACACACACACACACACACACACACACACACACACACACACACACACACACACACACACACACACACACACACATTTCAGCATGGGAGTATAAATGAGACATAACCGTCTGGGGAAAAATTATACAAAGTAATGGACCCTTGCAGTTGGGTGATATGTGTGGATGTGCTTTGTAGATGAAGGGCAGTTCGGAGGAAAAGAAATACAGAGAGGGGAAAAAGAGACTTCTAAGCGGTGAAGGAGAGGTCGGGGGCGGGGTGGGGGGGGTGTAGAAGGAACGAGGGTCGGGAATGGAAAAGACAGAGACAGAGAGATCACAGGGAGAGAGAGAGAGAGAGAGAGAGAGAGAGATGAAACATGTGAAAGAAGGAAGTGGAGGGGGCAGAGAGGAAGGGTAGATGGAGATGGATGGAGGGAGAGCAAGAGAAAGGGCAGTATGAAAGAGTGGAGGAAACGGGGGAGTGCAGAGGTGAGGCGAGGACAGCGAAGAGAGAGACTGATAGAGGTGAAATGGGAAGAGTGTGGGAGGAGAGGAGAGGAGAGGAGTGGAGAGGAGATGAGGGTTGGGCAGTAATACTGTATCCCAGGGTATTTGAAAATAGCAACGGTGTTCGGTTCATTACCCTCATAAAATATCATCACGTCATACAATGCAATCAGAGACACAGTGGACCGACGTTGTCCTCCGTTGAAGCTACAGTACAGTTCCCAGACTCTGCCGTCTCAACGTTGTTATGCTTCCAACTTATTATGTCTATGCAGTGGGGTGTATACTGTGTAGTGTAGTGGGGTACATACAGTACTGCAGTGGGGTGTATACTGTGTAGTGTAGTGGGGTACATACAGTACTGCAGTGGGGTGCAGTGGTGGGAAAAGTACTCAAATGTTTTACTTAAGTAAAAGCACCAATACTGCAATATAGAAATACTCTGTTAAAAAGGTCCAGAATTTTAAATGTACTTGCGTAATAGTGGGGTGGTGCATGTGTGAGGGAAGGATTCTGATTCGTGAGGGAAGGATTCTGAAGTTGGTTCCTTTCTGGGAAGTGTGAAGCATCGACATTAACAACATTAGGATTAGCAAGACTGGAGAGTTTATAAAAAGGGTGAAAGGGCTCATCTATGAGGCATACTGACATCTGTATTTCAAAAGACCATTGTTCCATTGCGGGGTACTTTTTTTTTTTTTTAAGTGATCCTGCGCGCTACACTCCCCTCACCAGCCTAGGGAGGCCAGGGCCGAGCTCATGCCTCCTTCAATGCATGAGAGCCAACTGACCTTCTTGTCACCTGACAGGGGGGGAGTTTCCCTGGTTGGACGTAGCGTGTGGAAGGAACACGTTATTCCAACCAGTTCCCTTCCCCTCCATCAGGTGCCCCGGCTGTCATGGGGGAGGCGTTACAGTGACCAGGATTGGTAATTTTTTTTATTTTGAACATACTGTTGATAATGGCTAAGAAGAAGTACAGTGGACGGTGGACGTCACAAACGTAACATGCAGACTTGCAAGGCACACCGTTGCTCCAATCAGCACCAAACTTGGCACAAACACTGTTCAGGGGTCTGCCATCAGAATAGCCACACCCAAGGGGCCACATGGATTTTTGGAAGGTCCATTATTGACAATACAAGTGAATTAGGACCTGTACAAGTTGGGTAAAGTACTTATGTTGTTTGTTATAATGTTCAGTAATTTAGCGCTACAGCCTACATTCTGGCGCAACAAAATACGACTCCAGACACATGGAATACATTCTAAATAAGTGAATTTCCTTCAGTAGAGGATATCCGGCCTGTGATATCTGCATTGCGGCTCCTTCGAGCCCCCCTGCAATGTTTTTAACTTTAACTTTTTGGGGCTGATTAGTGGCATGACAAATTTTATACGGCCACCCCTAGAGAGGAGAGGACAGCCTGTTAGATTTAAACCAATTAGACCGGGAACACATCTGTGTCATTTTAGATTTTGGCTATAACCATTATTTTTATACTTTGGCTATTCACAAATAGCAGATCTACAAGCTCGAGCTTGTAGATCTGCTATTTTTGAAACATTTGTGTAAATCTTTGATCGGATTGGCGGCCAAAAACATATCATTTTGGGGATCGTTTGGGGAAGAAAAGTTTGAGCACCACTGATAGTACAACAATAGTTTTTCAGAGAAATTAAGACATTTGTTGAGACATCTTACAGTTACAAATGTTCGTTTAGAAAAATATACATATTCAAAGATTTGCACAAATTTTCACGATTTAATTAACAAAATTGCAGATCTACAAAATAGCAGATGAGCTTCTAGATCTGCAATTTTTTATATCTGCTATTTTTGAATAGCCAAAGAAATCTAAAATGACAGAGATGCGTTACCGAATGGGTTAAGTACCAGAGAACATCCAGGAGGGCAGGATGACACCCAGACTCATGACCCCCCCACCTCCAAACACAAAAACACTCAACAATTACACACTGATTGCCACTCCACAACACACACACGTAGAGAGAGAAATAGTACTAGCAATAACACACACCCAAGAGAAGGAGAGAGAAACAGAGAGACATTCAGAGGCAGAGAAAGGTTATTCGGGGGCTCTTATATAAGGGCTGAGGACTGAGGCACACCTGCAGAGTCAGAGGTCTGCGCACGCACACGCGCACACGCACACGCACACACACACACACACCGGGGATGGAGGGACTTGGCTTTTGTCTAAAATCATGCCATGGCTGGTTGTTACTTACCCAACTCCAGATAAAAAGTATGACTGATCAGTTTGTGTGCGTGTGTGTGAGTGTGAGTGTGAGTGTGAGTGAGTGTGTGTATGTGTGTGTGTGTGTGTGTGTGTGTGTGTGTGTGTGTGTGTGTGTGTGTGTGTGTGTGTGTGTGTGTGTGTGTGTGTGTGTGTGTGTGTGTGTCACACACAGGTGACAGTGTTTATCAAAGTGTTCTCTGCATAGGTGTCATTAGAATTATATATGATCAATTATAGCAGGGTAGAGGTACACATCTCATAACATCTGCTGCTCTCTGAGAGAATAGAGGATATGCGTGTGACATCATCATCAAACCCGGAAGTTATGCAGGAATGCCTACTGAGTGTCATAAAAATACTTTCTGGCCTTGACAGCCCATGCATCCAAACAGAAAAGTCATATCTGATTGCATTAAACAACATTAAACAATGTTAAACTCATATTGCATGTTGCTTTGCCACTCGATTTGCCACTCGATGTGCCATTCACTTTAAGCATGCGCATATCCTCTATGGAGAGATAGAGAGACAGAGACAGAGACAGATGGATAGATTGATTATACACAGATTCAGTGCTTTAGGGTGCAGCAGTAGAACCAGGTGGATGTCATGAGAGTACTGAAGCGATGTGTGTAACTTTTGTGTGTGTGCGTGAGTGTGAGTGTGAGTGTGTGTGAGTGTGTGTGAGTGTGTGTGTGTGTGTGTGTGTGTGTGTGTGTGTGTGTGTGTGTGTGTGTGTGTGTGTGTGTGTGTGTGTGTGTGTGTGTGTGTGTGTGTGTGAGAGAGAGAGAGAGAGAGAGAGAGAACAGTGTGTCGATCGCTTTAGCCTGTCGCTTCTCAGCATTAACTCTCAGTTTTGTACAAAGAAAATACTGGAACTCAACTGCACACTCACACGTTCAGCACAGAGCTGTACAATCGATGGCGCGTTCGGAGTCGGTCTAGACTGGCCTAAGATGGCTGACCTTCTGCATTCAGTCGCTGAACTGTTTCTTCACCGAGACTCGTCTCCCTACGAGTTATTCTGTAACTCGCAAACACACTTCTGAAACCCAGCCAAACCACGACGGCCAGAGTCAGAGCATTGACACAAGCTCTGATCCCAACGGGAGAAGCTATACGACTGCATTGACATTCAGACTTCCTCTCTGAGGAGTTATCTATAGCCACTTGTCTGACCATAAGGAGTCCGCAGGGAGCTCTTGTGAGCTGGCTACTGTGTGAGTGGGAGCTTCTCAGAGCATCCCTTCCATCACACCCAGCGGGAAGTGCTTTGGAATAGGGATGCAACTATCCATTACCTTAGCGATGATTCCATTACTTTTTTGATTAATCGAATAATAGATAAGCATTTTAAATATTGTTTTATACATCAACGAATCAATGCAAAAACAAATACTAGTTGATCTTTTATAATCAGTTAAGGCGATTATATACTTTTTACGATGGTGTTGTGATAGTGATCTACAACCTGAGTTTGTAGATCTGCAACAACAAAATGTAACGAATGATGAAGTTCTTCATTAGAAAACATCAAAGAATGTCTGCACACCGCACAGCTGCCTTTTTTCCTCTCAACTACTTAAGCCCTATAGTATTATATACTTTGTGTTTCAAACAAAAGCTAAAGTACCCTGTCTACAAGCCCAATATTTTGACATTTCTGGGGATTTTTTTAAATGTATTTTGTATTCTTAATTATAATAGTATAATAATAACGTGAATGATCAGTGTCAGTCTGTTGGATGACCTACACTTTTTTCTTTTTCTTCTTTTTCTTTCACATTTACAGTGAAATTTGCCTCCCTCTCCTTTGGGCCCTTCTTACCTTAAAGCCCCCCCCCCACACACACACACACACACACACACAAGCTTGTAGATCGGCTACTTTTGTTATTGACATACAATAACTTGGCGTGGTTATGGCTTACATGGTTATGGAAAGGCTTGTTCATATCCACTAGGTGGAGATGGGTAGGATTAAGCACTGATAGCACTTATTTTGTAGAATTTCCACACTGCTTAGCCCATACGTTGAATTTAGACGTAACCAGACCTAGTATCAGTAGGCCGAGATGTCCGATCTTCTGAGTATGCGAGATTACTTAAGTCCTATATACTAAATAGCCAATCTACAAACTCACAACCTTTGTTTGTTCGTTTTCGACATATTTGAAAATTGTATTTAACGATAATGGCCGGGTTTCCCAAAGAGCTCGTGCGTAGAGCATCGTCGCAGGTCCGACGACGGGTCTAACGTGTGACGTCACATGCTTCGCAGTACCATAGCAGGCACGTAGATTTCAGGTCATGCGTGGCCGTACGCCGCTTGCGCAAGCGTCTCCTACACAGCTGGGACTCGGCCAAACCTACGCTCTACCCTCATTAGTAGCAGGTGGTTGTGCCCCTGCGTGCCATCTAAACTGGCTGCGATTGTGGTAAAAGTACATTCGTGAGACAGAATGCGCGCAGCATACTCCCCGCCCACAGTAGGAGGGGAGTACTGTCCTACGAAGCATTTTGTAACGAGCGCCCTGGGCCGCGTGTAACACCCATCGTTCAATGAAATCTATGAAAAGACCGACACACACACACACACACACACACACACACACACACACACACACACACACGTGTGTATGTGTATGTATATATATATATATATATATATATATTACGGCCGGGCTGGGCCGGTGCGTAAAAGGGCGAGCGGCTGCAGTGCTTCGTCCTCTATGCATGAACCCGAAGTTTACAAATCGTACTCTCACGGATGATCCGATCATCTAATAAAAATATTAAGCACATGCCAAGTTAACTAAAGGTATATAAATGATGCTGAGCTAAATATGTTTCCTTGATTTCGAAGTTTTATAGTTAAACGTTATGATGAAAGTGCAGTTCCTCTCACAAAGTGACAGCTGTTGCGCTCGGCGAGCGCAACAGCGCATCTACAAGCTTGTGACACGTTGTGAGCTTGTAGATCTGCTATTTTCAAAAGATGTTTTAACCATTCATAAACATGGCGAGCTGTTGCGCTCGCCGAGCGCAACAGCTGTCACTTTGTGAGAGGAACTGCACTTTCATCATAACGTTTAACTATAAAACTTCGAAATTAAGGAAACATATTTAGCTCAGCATCATTTATATACCTTTAGTTAACTTGGCATGTGCTTAATATTTTTATTAGATGATCGGATCATCCGTGAGAGTACGATTTGTAAACTTCGGGTTCATGCATAGAGGACGAAGCACTGCAGCCGCTCGCCCTACCCAAAATAACAGATCTGCAAGCTATCAACACGGCATGTCGCAGTGTGTTTGTTGTATATATGTCTGTTTTTTGGGGGAGGCGTCGCCCGTTACGCGTTAAGCTGTCAATCATGCAGGGGGACGCCCCCTCTATCCTCTGAATTTTTTGGAACGGCGAACAATGGCCGCAGTGTTTATTTAAGATCATTGAAATGTCACCTTAAAAAAATGCATTTTAATACATTACAGAATGTACCTATAAAAATGTAAGTGTCCAATTCATATAAAGGTAAGTTAGATAAAGGTGCGACTTTATCTTAGTATTTTTGCAAAATCCTGTATATATAGATATATGTATGCAAAGGGTGTTTAAACTATAGTAGGATAGCACTACGTAGTTGACGTAGGCTTTACGTAGGCTACGTCCAGGATCTCTTCACGCACATGCTGTCTCACGAATGTAGTTTTAGCACAGACGAAACGGAACCTACGAAGATGGTGTCTACTGAAGCCAATTTAGATGAGACGTTGGGCACACACAGCTGCTACTAACGAAGATAGTGCGCAGCGGGGTTGCTACTGCGCAGATGCGTGGAGGCACCTACGCAGCTTCTAGGCTACGCAGGAGCTCAAATTCGTTTGGGAAACGCGGCCAATGACATGTCCAAAATAGGGATGCCAGGGTTAATGTGGTTAAGCTTTTGTTCAACGGCAAGGTCAAAATGTAGAAAGAATGGGTGGATTCTCATGAAACATGGTGGAAATGATTGAGTTCAAACAGGAGGTGACAATCAACAGACAGAAAAGGTGCAGGCAGGGCTTGCATTTGTTTAATTATAGGAGGTAGCCATGCTGCAGCTGCCCTCTATCCAAAGCTATACAATAACAGGCATGCCTGCAATTAGGACACACCTGTTAGAAGAAGATACTGTAGCCTTGTCATAATATTGAAACAGACTAATTTGCCATAGAACTGAAGTGGGGTTCGCAGCGGTTCAGCAGCTACACACTGGATGGGAATAAAGATGAAGAGAAGCTACTGTTATTGTTATGATAAAGGTATCATTACTGTGTGTGTGCATGAATAAGCAGAAAGGGGATGAGATGAGAGGGAGGGAGACGCCTGTTGTTATTTTCCTCATTCACAGCATAAGCCATGGGGACCAAACACACATGGAACGTATTCGCTTCACAGAAGCAAAATAAAATGTTTAAAACATGCTAAACGTAATGAGAGCATTTATCAGGCTTTCAAATTGTGTGTGTGTGTGTGTGTGTGTGTGTGTGTGTGTGTGTGTGTGTGTGTGTGTGTGTGTGTGTGTGTGTGTGTGTGTGTGTTACCTAATTTGAAAAATGTGGTAATCGTTTAACAAACTCAAAAAAGCAATCGCATGATAAGTGATGTTGAAATTGAAAGAGTGCCTGAAATAAAAGCTTTTGGAGTGATAGATAGTAAATTATGCCAGAATCCGCATAATAAATTATACCAAAGCTAAAATGATAAAGTCAATTGCAATATGATATCAAGCTAAATTCATTATACACCTTGTATTGCTCACTTGTGGTTCTATACATAACTAACTGTGTGGTAGTATGGGAAATACATATAAAACCAATACTAATCCAAATTTCATACATAGGAATTGTAAAAATTGTTTTAAAAAAAAATTAAAAGAGGGGAAAAATTGAATACATAAAAAAGTATTAATAATAACATAGATAACCATATTATAGAGAACCAACAGCTCTAAAATTCAAAGATTTGGCTTTAAAATGTTTAACAATATAAAGTGACAAAAAAAAAAGATTACCTGAACATTGTTTAAAAAGGGAGAAAGTGAATATGATTTACAAGGGGGAAAAAACAACTAGTGAGGACTGAGGACCGACGTAAATTATCATTGTATTTCAGCAAACCACATGAACATGAGCGTCCCAATTCTGGTGCAAACATTTGGCAAAAATTGCAGCTCTACAAGCTCACGATGCATAACAAAAATGGAGGGGGGCCAAGTATAGATCCCTTGGGAACTCTGGTTAATTATATAGGGTTTAAGTGGTTAAAGGAGCGCAGCTATGGAACACCTGTAACAAGGAACTGAAAACATGTAGAACACTCAATAAGGTAAAACAATAAAATAACTTACTGGACAAAATGAAAATAAGGATGATCAGAAGGTTATAGAGGGACAGAGTTATGGACAAGGATATGCAAGTTTTTTTTGTTTTGTTTATTTTGTTTTTGATGTTTGATGTTACCTTTTGAAGTCAAATTGACATGTCATATACATTGTGGTGTCAGCCTACACCTGTTTCAGACTGCAACATTCTTAACCCATTAAGACCTGGAACTGTCTCATTTTTGATTTGAGCTAAAACGCATTGTTTTACACTTTGGGCTATTCAAAAATAGCAGATATACAAGCTCATAGCGCGGCACCGAGTGCCGCGCTACGAGCTTGTAGATCTGCTATTTCTTTTAAATCGTGAAAATTAGTGCAAATCTTTGAATATATATATTTTTAAAGCGAACATTTTTAACTCAAATCTTTGCTTTTGGGGGGTCCCTGGAACAAAATATTTTGATGGTGGTCGGCGGCCAAATACATATAATTTTGGGGGTCCTTGACATGAAAAAGATTGAGCACCATTGATATAGAAACATACGTTTTTGAGAATACTGTTTTGATTTAGGAGACATGTAGAATCGGCTTCAGGTCTCAATGGGTTAAGTTGTTTATTGTGTTGTTTTCAATAGTGGTATTACCTCATTGTGTATATATATATATATATACTGTATATATATATATATATATACTGTATGTATGTATGTATGTTACTGTGTATATGAACTTGTATATTTATACACATGACCTAACTTTTATTCATGTAATTTCAAAGACAGACAAACAAAGACAGAGTGCAAAAAAAGAGAGAGAGACGGAGAGATCGAGACACAAGCACATGGGCGAGCCAGCGAGAGACAAAGAGACAGGGGGGAAACAGGAGATTGCTGAGATAGGATTGTCAACGCTGCACAGATATGAAAGGAGGTTAGGGTTGGCAGAGGAGAGGAAAAGAATACCCAGATGATCTAACTGGCATAAGGGAAAATGAAGAGGGCGAGCTATAAGAGAGCTGAGAAAGAAGAACACAAAAGAAAACTCTGTGAATAAAGGCCCTCATTGAGCACAGCCCAGAGTCTACCTGCCGCCTCCTGTTGCCTAGGTTACCGCTTCTGATGGGCTGACAGAGACGAACAAGGGGAATGGATGGGTGGGTGGGGGGGGGGGGGTCATGCCATGGACAAACACAAACATGAGAAAAAGAATGAGGTTCGGGGAAAGTTATCAGAAATGTCTATTTCCAAACCTCTCTGTTTTGCTTTGCTGTTGTCATGTCTCTTGTCCTGTGGGAGGCGGGTTCAACTGTATCTTTCGATCTGGTATAGACAAGTCACACAAACATATGCACGCACGTGTACGCGTGCGCACACACGCACACACACGCACACGCACGCACACACACGCACACGCGCACATACGCACACACACGCGCACACACACACACACACACACGCACACGCACACGCACACAACTGTGACAGAATTCAACGCCCTTAAACCAAAATATCCAAGGCAACCCACTCTAGAAACTAGAAACTGCCATGTTGCATGCAAGGAGGTACCGTCCACCGGATAGGAGAAATAAAAGTAGAGGGACAAAAAACATGATGACGTCCAGATTACGTGGCAGCGGGCTGCTGCTCGACGAGGATTAGGGATAAATCCTAAACATAAAAAAAAAAAAAGCTGACCCAAATGTGTACCTCAGAGTTGTGCATGGAAAGATTGACCCAATAAGCCCCTTAAAATGACTGAGTCTCCTGGTTCCCTGGATAGTTCATCTCATACACATGTGCACACAATGCATGCAGGCACGCACACAGACGCACACACGCACGCACACACACACACACACACACACACACACAAAGAGGCTAGTGTTTTGATAGGGATTTTACCAAAGTTACATACATCGCTACAGTACTCTCATGACTTCCACCTGGTTCTACTGCTGCACTGCAGCACTGAATATGTGTATAATCAATCTATCCATTTGTCACACACACAAATTGATCATATTTTTTTCTCTGGAGTTGGGTAACCAGCCATGGCATGATTAGACAAAAGCCGAGTCCCTCCATCCTGCTGTTCAAACTGTCTTCTGTTCTATCTTTAACAATAATAGACCGGTGCCCATGTGTGTGCGTCCGTCCGTGAGCAGCTAAATCTCCGGCACCGTTGGCCCGATTGAAGCGAAACTGTGCACGCACACTCCCTGGACACCAGAGCAGAACCTCTGCCCCAGATTTGTAATATTATAACGCCACCAGGAGACCAATTTGTTCTTACTCCTACAGATTTTGTACAAACATCACGCAAATCGGTACGCAGTATCTCTATGGTCATTAAACCAAACGGATCAGTCAGATTTTTCATATTCCATCCTGATTGGCTAAGATTGGCTTCCAAAGTTTGCAGGATTGGTCCGTTTTGAACACAATGACACAAATCATGAACGCAGCGTGCGATTGCCGTGAAACTTTGCACGCACATTCCCACTAGGCGCAGGAAGAAATGCCACTCTATTCACATTGGCCTGTTATAGCGCCACCAGCAGGCCGATTTTTGTAACTTTTTTTTTTTTTAACAAAATGCCTCAAATCATAAACACAGCGTCCGATTGATGAGAAAAGCCGAATAAGAAATGCCACCCTTTGCACATTGGCCTATTATAGCCTACCTGACCTGGCGGAGACCTGTGCTCCGAGGAGCACTTTTTCTAGTTACTTTTTAAGTTTGATTGTCTCCTTTGACCTTTCGAACAAAATGACTATAATGACATGCCCAAAACAGGGATAGATTATTAATCGATTATTTTATCAATTGTTTTTTAATGGATTAAAATCGATTAGTGTTGCTGTTGCACCCCTATGCCGATATATTTCCGGGACCTATGTACATCGTTCTACAGCTCTGGCCATGAACTGTACGCCGTAGCTGGGTATATATCACGTCCATTAGCATTCATGCTCACTCTCTGACTCTGCAGCATTTCATTCCCCACAGACGACAGCGCCGGCTCTGCTAGCTATACACGATGCTCACTTTTATACTCTTGTCTCCTTGACAACAGAGCCCCTGTCGAGGGCTACTGCTGGTACAGATAGCATTGGTAGGTAGACGCAAACAAGTGCAGGCTATGCACAAACCAGCCGAACCTTGGATCTTAAAGTGTGACAGTTTTTATAAGTAAACCTAGGCCTAATTGATGCAATCTAGCCAGATATCACTGTGACAACCTTTGTGAATTAGGGATGTTAACAATTAATCGATTAATCGAATTAATCGATTAATAAATTATCAGATTAAATCAAACAATTAACAATTAATTGAAAAAAATATATATATATATTTTTTTAAATGTTCAGAACCCAAGATATGATGATTTGAAGATTTTCTGCTCCATTCACTTCTTGTTTAACTTACTGAAAAAGGCTGTATCTCGGCTCCTAAGCACTTTTTTTTTTGATTTTTTTTTTAATCTGAAATTAAGATTCTCAGATTTAAAAAAAACGCCGCTTATCAGTTAACCGGTTAATCGGTTGATAAGGTTATCAATTATCAATCAATGAATTGATCGATAATTTGCATCCCTATTGTGAATGACTGAATTAATAAGTTAGATAAAGAAAGAGTGAAAGTAACATTCAGAACACGACATCTGCTGTATGTAAGGCTCATGTTGCAGCACCAATCTTGAATGACTGTATCAACGCAACTTGAGATGAAGAATGAAGGACAAAGAAATCGTCAGTTATCATGTTAGAAGATCAGCTGACTCTCACATGTTGTCTTAGACACACACACACACACACACACACACACACACACACACACACACACACACACACACACACACACACACACACACACACACACACACACACACACACACACACACACACACACACACACACACACACACACACACACACACACACACACACACACACACACACCACTGCAGTGAAGATGGTCACTCTCCTCGGGGCCTGCTCCTTGTGAAGCTACGCCCCCACTGCATCTGATGTCTGATGTTCCTTCACAATCACATCTTCTGATACAGACCTCTTTCCTGGACCTACAGTCCCCCAGGGGCAAACACCAGTATAAGCCGCAGCTACGCACACATGCAGTACACATCTGTGGTGCACTTAGATGATTAATATTATAGTAAGGCCCATTGTTTAAAAAAAAAAAACTCATGACCTGCTCATGAATAACCTATAGCTATCTGATCAAAGCCCTGTGTGAGCCAAAAAGCTCACTAAACCCTGGGAAACCTTACTTGGTGGTTCAGTTCGAATCTTGTTTTTTGGGCCACAGTTTCGTTTCGGTTTGAAAAGGAAAAAAGTGAAAATTAAATTCTCTCTTTATTAGTACAAAAGCTTTTGAAATTCAGCTTTTCTATTCAGTTACATTCCATGACAACATCATAATTACCTGCGTTTAATTTTATTTTCAACTGAGGAACAAAGCTTATGTCACTGAATTCACCTCCGTGCAAGGGAGAGACACTGTTGCAAAGAAAAACATCACTTTACAGCAATAAAGCTCTGGCGTTTTGTTTGTTTTAATCGCTGCAATGCTTACTTATTTGAGCTGTAGCGTTGGAAATAACTAAACTTTTGAACGAGGTGCACGCCAGAGAGTCGAGATGACAACAACACTCATCAATGCAGTAGGCTAATAATGCTCATTTATTAATCTGACGGTGTTGCTCGTCGATGCTTGTAGATCGGCTAATTTTGGCGGTTTCTCCAGTGTCACAGACACAGTAACAATTCAGCAGTAAGAAAGTGTAAAGTAGTAACGTGTAATTTAATTGCTAAAACTGTGGATGGCAAACCATACGGCTCAATATTAACACATCGGGTGCCAAACACGGTCTGAACCGTGTGTTTCCATAGTGGCGGTTCCGCCGCTTCGGTGCCGAACACGGTCTGAACCGTGAGTTTAGTCTTTTTGTTTTTTTCGTTTTTCTCCGCGCGGGCGGGGCTAGAGCAGCTCCTGCGAAGGAAGTGCCAGATCGCTCACCGGAAACAATTTTTTTTCCCCCATCCGCTTCCTGTCTATTTCCTACTTTGAAACGCCTATATCTCCGAATCTGTTTCCTGTGGGGAAAACCGGTCATGCGCGACCCCCCCCCCCCCCGTTGTAACTCGCCAGGGTAATGTTATGGTTCCAGGCTGTAGCCAGGCTCATGGGACAACATGAATCGATGCTTTTTTTGCGTGGATTTGCTTGTAACGCACGCGGAATCTTTAAACAGCAAAGCGCAGTCAATGGGGAGAATGCTGGCACCCACGGTAAGTTGTTATGAAAAAATGCTGGCACCCGATGTGTTAAACTGAGAACCGCATCCCTACTCTACACCGAGGCAACTTAAAAAACTCTAAAGCAAGGGTCTTCACAACTTGTGAGCTTGTAGATCGGCTATTTTTGGCAAAGAGGTATAGGTGTAGAGAGAAAAAAGAGCAGACCAAGTAAAAAAAAATCACACCCAGTGTGAAGTGGGCGGTGTATGGTCATCACAACATGACTCACTTTAAAAAAAAGACATTTATCCTTTTTTTAAAGTGAGTCATGTTGTGAGTCATGTCCATACTGCTATTCATAGGGCTGCACATGTGTCATGTGTTTCGCTAGCCAATCACAGTCCTGAATTTGAAAAGTCAGCCAATCACATTACAGTTAGTGGTGATGACACTAGCTGTAATGTGATTGGCTGACTTTGCAAAAGTATCAATTTGCATTAACATTGGAAGGGTTAGGGGTATACAATGCGTTGTAGACTATTGGCCAATCACGGTGCAGGATTGGTCAGTGTCCAAAACTCACTTATAGGGGGCGGCCCCAAAAATAGAAGAAAAGTTTAATCTGAAACACAAAATTATACAATACAGAGGGGGTCCCTGCTTCATCTCTCTCTCAGCTAGGGGGTCCTTGGCCTGAAAAGGTTGAAGTCCCCTGCTCTAAATAATTCAACAACATTTAAAAATTGTGAAAATAGCTACAGCACAAGCTCAAAACGTGCTGTGTGAGCTAGTAGATCAGCTATTTTCACTATTCTTGAAAATAGGGCTTATTTTGTCCCCATCCTTTTTCTACACAACAGCTTGCAGATTGGCTATTTCACTTGAATGTTTGCCTATATGTGCCAAATGTTGCCTAGTATGACATGCCCAGAATAGGGATGTAAGGATTCATGTGGTTAAGAGGTTATATCACTCAGTATAGTGTAGAACACTGGTTCTCAAAGTGGGGTACAGAGGGACCACTAGGGGTCCTTGAGGGAGTTTCAGGGGTCCCCAGTAGAATGAGGAACAGTTTGCACACTTAAGCCCTATTTTATTTTTCAACTATTAAAAAATAGCCGACACGTTGCGAGCCTGTAGATCTGCTAGTTGTGACAAACTAGGGTGATGCCAATTGGGAACAATGCCCGTTGGGAACAATGCCTGTTGGGAACAATGCCTTCCCCTCCCTGTTATGCAATGCCTGTTAACCCATTGTACCCGTTGTCAGAGTACTTAGTGCAGTACTAGCCTCGGTCCCAGCCTCACTCATCTGCGAAGAGAAGAGCCTGGTCACGACCTAAAGCAGCGAGTGTCTAGCAAGTCCTGAGTGGACAGGATTTCTGTTTGCCCCGGAAACGATATTTTTTGACCAATCACAACACTCGTTTCATTCACGGAGAATGTTAACAGATTTGTAAAGCATCAACGTCATTTCCTTGGGCAGTACCTCCGCCAAATTCAACCATTTCCGGTTGTCAACTTCCTAGACAACCAACATCCCAGGTCTTGCCCAGCGTGGTGCAGTACCCATTATTATAGTATATACTTGGAGGCCAGTCTAAGAGGTCAATACTATGACGTCAGTTTGATGACATCAGGGATCTCCATATGACATCGGTATTATGACAACATACTGTATTGATCTGACTGACTGTGACAGACAGACAGACAGACAGACAGACAGACAGACAGACAGATGCATGCACGCACGCACACACGCACACACGCACACACGCACGCACACACGCACACACAGATGAGATAAATGTTGACAAATGTTGATACATCCTCTCTTATCCTCCTGGCACAACAACTTTTCAGATGGTGGTCCACAGCCTGATACATATCAATTTGGGGGTCCTTGACATGAAAACGTTTGAGAGCCAGTGATGTAGAAGCA
This sequence comes from Gymnoscopelus microlampas, assembly GCF_963454915.1. Lineage (NCBI taxonomy): Eukaryota > Metazoa > Chordata > Actinopteri > Myctophiformes > Myctophidae > Gymnoscopelus > Gymnoscopelus microlampas. Next base: position 18,094,143 of record NC_139948.1, read on the forward strand.
TCAGTCAGAGTTGACACAGCTCAGTGGAGGGAGAGAGGGGGGCATTATTACACACATACATACAGTACAGTGGCAAAGTGCAGTCACGTTGTTCACGACTTCAGGCAATGTGCTGCTGCTGCTTCTGCTGCTGTTGCTGCAGAGAGTCGGCTCCCGTTTTATCCACTTGGATCCCCGCATTCATATTCTGGAGGGGGGAACACTAGCCGAAAGATCTACAAGCTCACACTGACGTAGCATCTATATTTAGATCGGCGATTTTGTGCAGACGGACAAAGTAAAGAGCCAACTGAACAATGTGAGTTTACTAAGTTTAGGGGGTTTAAGTGGTTAACCTTTTTGTTTTCTCATTCTGCAATTTCTCCATCATGTTTTTTTCACACCATGCATTCACCCAATCCTGATTCTGTATAATAACTGACCGCCAGCGCTGAGGCCATCTAACTGGTCTGTTGATGTCGATGGAGACACGCCAACAATGCTTCCTTATCTTGAGCCTGTGAATGGGACAATAGCTCTTTCTGGGTGTTCCTCATATTCCATAATGGATTCTGCTATCATACAATGGGAGAATTAAAGCCTTCTCGGTGAACTCAGTCAGTACAGGACAGTTACTCATATGAAGCAGATATGAACTAAATGTATACAATAAAACAAACGGACAAAAGGGCACTATGCACACACACACACACACACACACGTTTACACGATACACCGCCACAGCACTTACTCGTCTATGCCCCCGCGTATCTCAACACAGTGAGCATCCGACTGACAATCAAAGCATCGTTCATATGAATGGCAGCATTACACAGTCCCTTTCATTCATGCTGGGTTAGTGGCGCTGTGACGCATGGAAATGGCCATGAAGACCAACCTGACCAACCTGCCGTCTGACAAATGCGACCGCGGCAGACGCAGCACAGTGAGCAACATGCATCGCATCAACACGCCAAGGTCACCAAGGTCGAGGTGTGCTTTCTAAATGACCACGTTTTCTCTCCCGAACACAAGAAACACCCCCCCCCCCCCGGGCCTTCACATCACCTGTGTCTTTCCACAGGAAGGACTTAAGAAAAGCTTAGCGTAACATAACGAACATTGCCATCAACTATTAGAGCTGTAAAGTCCTGAGACGGAAACGTTCTAACTGACCTTCTCCAGCTTTTCAAAGTGCTCCCTCAGGAACTTCATAGGACGCTCAGGCTTGGCGATGCAGAGGTTCACAATGCACTCTTTCAGGATCTGCTGAATGTTGTGTTTCTGCACGAAGACCTCGCAGCCCTTCAAACTCTCGTCTTCTTCCAGATTGGAGGAGGAGGAAGTGGCCATTATCTTTTATCTCTGGGGGGGGGGGGGGCAAAACAAAGAGGACAAATAGGAGGGGCAAAACAAGAGGAGTGCGGGATGAGAAGGGCAGTAGAGGAGTGTGGGATGAGAGGGGAGTAGGGGACAGAATGAAAGAGGGAGGGAGAATCAGAGGCAGGAGAACAGTGAACATTTAAGCCCCTGGTTGTTTGTGTCTCTTTGACGGATGGTGTGAAATGAGGTACTGTCACTTCCCTGGAGCAACGTGATAGATGTCTGCATGGATCACGTGTCCGTGTTGATGTAGATGGACAATTAAGTTAATGCATCACTGGAACAATGCTATGAAACTAGATGTTAATGCTACAGAAGATATTAAACCAACCACCTGTGCAGGAACAATGCAAGTGGGAAGAAAAGCACATACAAGAGTGTAACTAAACTGTAACATCTCTGCTGTTTGTAGATACAATAGGTTTGAGTTTAGTTATGTCAAATAACACAGCAAAGATTACAGAACAAGGCAAGTAGGTAGAAAACTACTTTGACAAAGACCGTCAACTCTTTAAAGATAATACCTGGCTCATATAGGTTTATAATCGATGAATTCAGAGTATGACAACAACCAAAATACATGTCTTAAGAACAGTAAATAACACAAGGCATAAAAATATTAACTGTGTGTGTGTGTGTGTGTGTGTGTGTGTGTGTGTGTGTGTGTGTGTGTGTGTGTGTGTGTGTGTGTGTGTGTGTGTGTGTGTGTGTGTGTGTGTGCGAGTGAGAGTGATGTGATATGATAAAACAGCGCACCTGTTCCTGTAGCCAATAGATAACAGTAGCTAAGCTAACGCAGCTAGCACGTCTTGCTGCAGTGACAACCGAATCACGACAAGAAATCACAATTAATGCATAGCTCAACGTTTTGACGCCATGCCTTATTAAGTTGCTGTTTTACAGCGAGGAGGCTGTCATCAAAACACGGCCTCTGTGTCGCACTACTGTCGCCCTTACCGTTGTGTTTGGGAGGATGCTGAGGAAACACAGTGGGAGTGGGATGAAGCTGAATGCTGGGATGCTGCTACTGCAGCTGGTTTATTGAGTCGAGATCCCATCACCGGGGAGGGGCAGTCACGCTGTGATTGGCTAGTTGGTTGTCAGGCAACCGATGATGAGAGAGGAGACCTATTATAAAAGGATAACGTAGCCCTCATAATTTGTTATTTGTGTGTTTTGCGTGGTTGTGTCAACTAAAAGGCAGATTAAAAACTATATCTGGAGTTAATATCATAACACTAAAGACACAGACCACAGACAAAACAATATTGTGTCTAAACAGACCAGTCAATGAAGTAGAAGCTGAAGTTGTATTTTTTATCCTTTTCATCTACCTTATATTACCTGGCTGGCTGACTGTCATTGTACTACTGGTCGCAGCCTCGTTCCCAGGCTCTCTAATGATTAGAATAGGGTCTAATCGGCAAAGCGGTCCAAAAGTAGTTGCCTTGACAACCACCAACTAGCCAATCACAGCGCGACCATCCCTCCGGGCTATGTGATCTCTGCCTTTTCTGCCTCTGCTGTGTGTGTTGCGTCGGTTCTGGTGACGTCGGCGTTACGTCGGTGTGTCATGTCTTGTTTGGGCTCTGCTCTGATTAGCTGTACGCTCCCCCAAACAAACATGGCGGAACATGAGCACCAGACAGCAGCAGCAGCGGCAGAAAAAGCACCAAACACCCCCGCCGGACACTTCGACTTCACGGTGCCGAAGAAAGAGATCACCACCGTGCCCGACATGGGGAAGTGGAAGCGGTCGCAGGCGTACGCGGACTACATGGGCTTCGTCCTGACGCTGAACGACGGCGTGAAGCGGAAGAAGATGACGTGCGACTACGAGGTGTCCGAGACGGCGGGGAGGCTGCTGGCCATGCTGGGCACGCTGGACCGCTGGATAGACGAGACCCCTCCCGTCGACCAGCCGTCCCGCTTCGGGAACAAGGCCTTCAGGACCTGGTACGCCAGGCTGGACGCGGAGGCGGAGTCGCTGGTCGCCGCGGTGCTTCCCGCCGAGCTGCCCGGCGCGGCGGCCCAGGAGGTGGCGGAGTACCTGAAGGAGGCGGTGGGGAACCCCACCAGGATAGACTACGGGACGGGTCACGAAGCCGCGTTCGCCGCCTTCCTCTGCTGTCTCTGCAAGGTCGGAGCCCTCCGGGCCGACGACCGGCTGGCGATCGTCTTCAGAGTGTTCGACAGGTACCTGATTCTGACGCGGAAGCTGCAGAAGACGTACAGGATGGAGCCCGCCGGGAGCCAGGGCGCGTGGGGCCTGGACGACTTCCAGTTCTTGCCCTTCATATGGGGCAGCTCGCAGCTGGTGGATCACCCCACGCTGGAGCCCAAGCACTTTGTGGAGGAGAGGGCGGTGAACGAGCACCACCAAGACTACATGTTCCTGGAGTGCATCAAGTTCATCAATGAGATGAAGACGGGGCCCTTTGCGGAGCACTCGAACCAGCTGTGGAACATCAGTGCTGTCCCCGCCTGGTCCAAAGTCAACCAGGGCCTGATCCGAATGTACAGAGCTGACTGCTTGGAGAAGTTCCCTGTCATCCAGCACTTCAAATTTGGTAGTCTGTTGTCTATCCAGCCAGTGAAGCCTGCTTGACCGTCATCACGGAGGAAGAACATGTATGTGATGGATAGACCAAACTTCCAACGAGACTTATTCCCCCTCCTCATGCCCTCTCCTCCCATTCAGATACAACACTAGCACAACATATACATAGATTTCCACTCCAAATCATGAAAAGCATTCATGCATGTAAAGTGCACATGTGCAGGAATGTGGTCCTGGAAGCTGTCATATACAATGCAAGGCTTAGAATCTATGATTTTTGTCAGTTTATTCATATTCATGGAGAGAATGTGTCCTCTTATTTATGTAACCTCTTATTTGAGGTTATATGGAAACCTTTTTTTAGAAGGGTAGGTAAGTGTTTATTGAAAATGATTGGTTAAGTTTTGTTTCATGTGGTCACATACAAAAAGGAGTGATATAAATGTTATTTTGTATTGAAGTGGACTGGAATGTTATTAACTCACCTTAGTTTTCTCCTATTTTGGCCAGCTGTTGTAGTTCTGTTGTCAACATCATAACCATACACATGCCAGCAACACGCGTGCTTCAGTTTTATGTATTCACCTGACCATGTGTACATGCTTGTGTGTGCCTTCATGTCTCTGAAGCAGTTTCAGCTCTGTGCAGAACTGTAGAGCTTACACAGTGATAGAGCTTAAATGTTGCAGTATTTTTTTTTTACATCACATTATAACATACCCCCCCCCCCCCCCCCCCCAGGATATGGGCAAGACTAAACTACAGATGAATGACATAATTGCACAGGATTAAGCTAAATCACCGTTATACAATTGTTTGCTTTATCGCTTCCTGAAGAGTCAATAAAGTTTTGGGTTTTGAATCAGAAGCTATTGTGAAGTTGTGGTATTGTTGAATGCTTGAATCTACGATTGTGTTTGTTTATTTATTGCACCTATGTCCTATTTGAGGTACGAGGAACCACACATACGATGAACAATGGTCTGGGGAGATATAATATTGAACATGGATCTTTTCTGTTTTTTTTTTTCATCTAGGATTAGGTATGTACCTATTATTATGTCCAGGGATTATCTGTAAAAGTGTGTGAAGTATTTTTTATTTCACCACGTCTTTAAAGGGATAGTTCACCCAAATGACTTTTCTTTTTCCTATGGATTAGTCACCCTTTATGGATATTTTTTAGTTTTTGTCGCATTCCAAAGCCAACAATTTGATGACCAGCGGACCGGTAGGCAGCGGTTCCGGTAGGAGATACAAAGGAGACTCTTTGTGTCTCCCATACCGGAACCGCTGCCAGTCATCAAAATATTGATTTAGGAAACGACAAAAAAATATCCATGAATTCAAGTCTCTATGGGGTGACTAATCCATAGAAAAAAAGTTATTTTGGGGGTGAACCATCCCTTTAACCCCAACATCGACAAGGTCACAGCATCGTGAGCTTGTCAATCTGCTATTTTCAGCTAAAGCTTTCCGCACAATAACAGAAGATACACTAGTATTGAATACTGGAGGGTCTTTGATTGAATACTTTATTTAGAAAGACATGGTAAAAGTACATGGAAGTACAATTCACAATACAAGGTCCTCTAAACTGGATCGCTCATAAAAGCACTTGGCTTATTTAAAATGAGATCCCCGTGCACTCAAATCATGATGACATTTAAGAAGACTCCAGTAACACATTAAGTGGTTAAATGTGTAAAATAGGTTTTATTTTAGGCTATTTAAATCACATTATAACGTAAAATCTCCAGGTTATGAAAAAGTTCAACTAAAGATTTACATCAAATCGGAAGTTATTGTATTGTATTGTACAACACACAAATTAATCCGAACACAAATGGGCAAAATAACCGTTAGGAAGGCCTTGTGGCTTCCTGACACTACCATTGACTCTCAGAGTCAATAAAGTTCGAGCTTTTGAATCAGGCGCTGCCGTAAAGTTGTATGTTTTTGTCGTGGAATTCCCGGGTGTCATAGCAACGGCAAAAATGGCAGCGACAGCGGCTGAAGACAAGCGTGCTTCTGCCGAAGTCGTGAGAAGTCTGGCCAGACATTTAAATTGTCTCAATGAAGACAACAAGACGACGCGTAAAAGGGCGCTGGAGGCCATCAAGAAGGAAAGCATTGATTCGGGTCTCTCCAGTGGCGTGTTGCAGGAGCTTTTCTCCTCTCTGCTCAAGCCTCTGCTGAAGTGCCTGTCAGACCCCATGGAGAGATGCAGGGAGACCGCCATCCTGATGCTGGGGGACTTTATTCGCTGTGTTCCTCGGCCGGAGGAATCGCTGCCCTATTTCATTCCCTGCGTGGTCCTGCGGCTCGGAGGAGAGGAGGTGGTGGAGCCGGCGGAGGAGCTCCGTCTGTCCCTGATGGAGGTTCTGACTCTCGCCGTGCATGTGTGTGGGAAGCATCTGGCTCCGTATCTGGACGACGTGATCAAGATCTTGCAGAGGGCCACCGTCGATCCCTTTCCGGACGTCAAAAGAGAAAGTTGCAAATGCATCGTGAACTTTGGAAAGTCTGTACCAGGTAGGTCGTCGTCGGCGACGAGAGCAGGATTTGTTGTTAAAATGCGTTGCCATGGTTCCCGAGACACGCTTTACTGCAGACGCTCTGCCTCAGTCACTAGCTCGCTCACTCCTAGAACTAGTCTATCTATTTTATATCTATCTATACTATCTACTATGCTACCTCTTGGCCTCAATTACAAAACCCATCTAACCCCTGATCATTTTGATAGGATTGGATGGCTTAGGGTTGAGGACAGAGTACAGCAACTTGCTATGGGCCTGGTCTTCAAGATACACCACAACATTGGGATCCCCCTGTATTTGTCAAAATACTTCCAAAATGTTAATGATGTCCATGATCACAATACCAAACCAATACCAAATACACAAACCTTGTCCAACCCTTTTTTGGCTCAACAAAGGGAAGTAACTCGTTCTCATGCTATTCCTCAAAAATGTGGAACGCCCTACCAAAAGGAGTAAAGGAGTGTAAAACCCTACTCTCCTTCAAAACTGCCCTAAAGATACACCTTCAGGAGGCTGCAATTGGAAAATGTCCCCTGTCTAAGTCCTAACCTTACCTACCCCCCCCCCTTTCCTTCTTCTTTTGTACATATTTCTCACTCTTTATACCAGTAACCTGTAAACTGATTGTATGACATTCTATAGTAGTTGTGTATAACTGTCTGTCTCTTATATGTCACCATGATTTGTGTGCATGGGGAACTCATTTGAAACAAGCTCAGTGCTTTTATGAGTCTTCCAGTTTAGTAGACCTTGTATTGTGAATTTGTACTTCCATGTACTGTTGTTCTCATGTCTTACTAAATAAAGTACATCAATCAATCAATCAATCTATTATTTGATCACATTTGTTATGTGATCAAATTATAGATAGTATAGAGTTAAGAGTTATGTGACATTAGTTAACTCTATACCGGTAGCCTGTTTACCATGGCAAGTTCAAGTTTGACCAAAACACAGCTTAAAAGACCATACCAGATGTTACTACATGTCAATATCCATTGGCCACATAGTTTTAGTTTACATAAGCTTCTGCCATTCTCACCAGATTTGTCTTATTGTTTTCCTTTTTCTTAGCATGTCAATTTGATTAGTCATTAAAACATGATTTCAGTTACACCATTCCTTTATTCTCACATGTAAATAATAGCAATAAGTATCATCATCATATCATCAATTAGGACTCTGGTGCTGGGTTTCCATGACCTTCGTTCTGTACAGATTCAGGATAATCTGAATGACAAATAAAACCGGACAGCAGTTTAAAAATTAAATTCAACAAATAAAGCAGCAAGAAATACTGTAGCTATAAACACATCCAACATTTTCTTGAGTCCACAGTCAGATCATTCCCAAAGCATACATGATGACAATATAACTAATTAACTATGGCATAAAATCATCAATAAGAGTAGCTTAGATGTGGAAGTCATATCAGGTATTATTATTCTTCCAGATCCTTCTTTTTTTGTGTGTGGTGAGAACTGTTCCTTCAACTCATGAAATGAAAATATGTTTTGGTTGAATCTTTACACTCGTCGTCTCCAAGTGTTTTGATTTTGACAAAGATGCTGTCATGACTTTTTCCTGGGCTGTGTAGCAATAATTGCTATTTATCATGGGAAATATTAATTAACATAATTCCATATTCAATTTGATTAAAAAGTTATATTTATCAAATCAATACATTTTTTATATTTTTTTAAATTAGAAAATGTATATTTTCCATGGTAAATAGCAATTGGTCAGTCACATTATGATACATTTTCTAGTAGAAGGCTTTCTCTGGGTCGAAGCAATAGCTTATCTTCTGCTACATGTTCTGCTTGTATGACTCTCGTTTTGAGCCATCTGTGTAGTGTGTATGTCTGTCTGTCTGTGTTATGCCCCGATATGGACATACCTGATGATGTCACAGACAGTGCTGACATTAGTGATGGCTGCCGTCTTAGACCGGCATCAAAATACCTTGTGCCTATTTCTCACCCGCGCACTAACACAGCCACTGTTGCATACCGGTACTGATATAGACAGACACACAGTGCTGACGTCATAATACTGATGTCACAGCCTGGCCTGCAAGTACGGGTACTGACGATCTAAGGTGATAAAACACCTTAGATCGTATACTATACTAGGCTGAAGCCCTTTGGGATTGATGCCCGCTAATATTATATATGTTTTGTAGACAGGGCAACCTCTGCAATTTCCAGGGATGGTGGTTCACTAGGCTAGCAACCTCTGCTAATGGCTAGAAGTTGAAATTAGACTGGTATGGTGATGGTCCTTTAAATCAGGGGTCTTCAACCTTTTCCGGCCAAGGACCCCCTAGTTGAGAGAGAGATGAAGCAGGGACCCTCTCTATCTAACTATATAAATGGCGAGCAACTTCCGCACCCTCGGTGGTGACACCCCACAGCTCTGTTATCGAATAAACAACGCACCGCCAGACCACATGTCGCCTACTGACTCGCCACGGCCGCCGCGCTGAATTTACGCCTCGCGTAGGGGACATCTCACTGCTCACTACACCGTTTCCACCGCGCAACATAATTAATTCTACTCACCAAATGTCGGACAAAACGGAAGGGGAGCCAGCTTCGTACCGTTTACCGTGCGCACGACCTCATCACCACAACAGCAGGCAGCCGCTGCAGGGTTTTTTTCCTTTTTTTCCAAACTTTTTTTTGGTCACCATTTTCTCCAGGCACCATTTCCGGTGTAACGTCGGGTGTTTCTTTTCACCAGCCAATCACCTTTCACGTTGCCACGTCCGTTGCCACGTCGCGCTGACGTACGCTAAACAAGCGCTGCCGTGCGCACAATGCAAACGAGCCCAAAGGCGCGCAAAAATAAGCCGACCATTGCTTACACACAAAGTCAGACCTGGCAACGCAGCCTACGCCAATCATGTGTGAGAGATCTACAAGCTATGGGGCAGAGACGCCACCGTATCTTAGCAACAACTACAGCGCTCACTCTCATTGGTCGTGTCACGCTAAGAGCAGTCTCCAGACAATGGCATCGCAGACAGCTTGCTGTTACTGCTGTAGCCATCACAGGCAGTTGCAGCACGACGGACAGGGCGCTGTGATAGCTGCCATGTCGCTAACGCTAACCTGGTTGTCATGCCTGCAGCGGCTGTGCAATCACTTTGTCAACAATGCACGTTCGTGTGGTGAATGTCTATATTGCTGCTCAGTTCGGCCATTGTAGATGGTGTATGTTTGTGTGTGTCTTCTGGATAACTATGTAGCTCCACAGCAACTACAGTAACTCACGTAATGGCAGGACCGCCCCGTGCAACGCATGTTACGCTGCATTATGGTCATGTAGTCCCGGACCCCCTGTTGAAGACCCTTGCATGCTATTGTTGGTTTAAAAAACGTAGTGACTTAAAAAGTAGTGACATTGAGCTTACGTTTCACTAACTGTACTGCACACCTGCCTTTCAGAGCATTTCCACATGCAGGCCGAGAGTCTGATTAAGCCCTTGATGCAAACCATTGCTCATCAGCACTCCCGGGTGCGAGTGTCTGTCATCGAAGCCACCGGGACTGTGATTCAGCATGGCCCGGGGAAAAGCATGGATGATGTGCTGTCTCACCTGGCACAGAGATTGTTTGACGACTCGCCACAGGTATGGATTACTACTGCTGGAGCTTAACACAGTGGTGGAAAGTAACTAAGTACATTTACTTAAGGACTGTACTTAAGTACAATTTTGACGTATTTGTGCTTTACTTGAGTATTTCCAAATACTTTTACTTCTTCTCCACTACATTTCAGAGAAAAATATTGTACTTTTACTCCACTACAATTATTTGAAAACCTAAGTTACTAGTTACTTTTCAGATATAAATTATTACATTATAAAACATACATTAACCACTTTAGCCCTATTTTATACATAGGCTAGATCTACAAGCTCACGACGCGTCACGATGCGACACGTTGTTAGCTTGTAGATCGGCTACTTTCAAATATTTTAGTACTTTTACTTTCTGTACTTTAAGTATATTTTGATGCCAATACCTTTGTACTTATACCTGGTGTCCAGGTGAGGAAAGCAGTGACCGTGGTGGTTGGTGATTGGCTGCTGCACATGAGAGACAGATACTCCTACTTTCACAAACTCCTCCCCATCCTGCTGAGCAGCGTCAGTGATGAGATCCCAGAAATAAGGTAACAACATCAACGGTTTTACTGTTTAAAGGACCATACCGGTGTCATGGACATTTCAGTTTAGTTCATAAATCAATCGTTTTTCCAGGGATTTCAAATCAATCTGTCTGAAATTGCATTAAAACGCTATAATATGTGTACAGTGTATGTGTCCTTCATGAGTTTAACCCTGGTGCATTGCGATGCATTGTGAGCTTGTAGATCAGCAATTTTTGATATTCGGCACGTAACGAAGTATATAGGGCTCTAGTGTTTAAGTCTCACAAGTTGGACATGTAGCCCCACAAAGCACAATAATTCAATATAAAACAATAATAACACAGATATTAGACATTTGCATACTTTAGTATAATGCATGCATCTAATTCAGTTACTCGCTTAAGATTTAATAGATTAGGTAAAGGGATATCACAAGTTGAACTATCTCTGGCCCATAACAGACAGACAGACAGACAGATATATAGATATATATTTATGTCTATGAAATTCATTCAAGGACCCCAATGGAAACAAGTCCGCAAGGACTTTTTTGGTCGGACCTTTTAGACAAAAGTATTATAAATGTAACTGTGTTGTTTTACATTCTTTTGCCTAATAAAAATTTCACTCAATCAATCAAAAACAGACAGACAGACAGACTCACAGGAGTGAAAACATAATCCCTTACCTTCCCCCTTCCCCGCCCCCCTGGCGGGGATAACAACATAAGTGGTCTCTCTCAAGGGACGGTTCCCACTAATGATGATAATGATGATGTCTGGGTCCCTCTCCTGCAGACTGCTGGCCGCTGACCTTTGGAGGCAGACAGGTGCTCAGTGGGAGAAGGAGAATGAAGATGACATTAAGGACAAGCTGGACTTCCTCCTCGCCCCACCTCCCCTCTATCCAGCAGGAGGTCAGTCTGCCTAAAATGTCTCCATGATCCGCCTATGCAGAGACCGTTAGTCGTGCTGCGGTGCACATTCTATCCCTTGCGGTTCTATACCTTTATCTATACTCTGTAATACAATGGTGTCGCTCGCAGAAAGAACGGAGCTTCAAGCTCACAACGCATCACTTATGTTTATGTGTTATTTTTATTATTTTGTTGTTTTGGAAAAATTGTGGTTAGTTAATAGTGGCCCCACACAAGAGTAGTGGAGTGCCAGTGGCCAACCTGGTGACCTGGTATCATTCCCACCTTGTTGTATTTCCCATGGGCCAACACATATCAACGTACTTGGCCATGCATGTGGATGCTATCCAGATCTTTCTCTTCCATTGAGTCAGGAAGCAAATTGTATAAAAACATATACAGCCACACAGCTATTTTTTTATTGCCAGAAGGTGATCCAGGCTAGCCTGGGACCAGACGAATCTGCGAGTGCAAAAAAAAATTGCACTATGCGATTTGGGTCTGGCGCGGTCTAGCGCGGGCTACGAGCTTGTAGATCTGCTATTTTTTGAAAAATCCTGAAAATGTATGCAAATCTTTGAATATATTGTTTTAAAGTGAACTTTTTTTAATCAAATCTTTGCTTTTGGGGGTCCCTGGAACAAAATGTTTTGGGATGGGGGTCAGCGGCCAAATACGTATAAGTTTGGGGGTCCTTGACATGAAAAAGTATGAGCACCACTGATAGAGAAACAATAGTTTTTTCAGAATACTGTTGGGATTTAGGAGACATTTGTAGAAGAATCGGCTTCAGGTCTTAATGGGTTAAAGCTTTAATATGAGTCATTTACAATATGACAACAATGAACACAGGGGCACGTGGAGCACTGTTGTCAATAACGTTCCTGAACCTTTGAAATATACCTGCCTTCTCAATGCATCACCATAAACCTGATGCTCCAGTTGTACCTCATCATTTACAAATGAGGCACTGGGTATAAGGTTTCTGGCACTTTCTGTCACTAGTTAACCCATTAATACCTGGGACGCATCTGTGTCATTTTTTGATTTGCGCTAAAAAGCATTATTTTACACTTTGGCTGTTCAAAAATAGCAGATATACAAGCTCATAGCGCGGCACCGAGTGCCGCGCTATGAGCTTGTAGATCTGCTATTTTTGAAAAATCAAGAAAATGTGTGCAAATTTATATATTTATATTATTTTAAAGCGAACATTTTTAACTCAAATCTTTGCTTCTGGGGGGTCCCTGGAACAACATATTTTGAGATGGGGGTCCGCGGCCAAATAAATATCATTTCGGGGGTCCTTGACATGAAAAAGTTTGAGCACCACTGATATAGAAACACAGGTTTTTCAGAAAACAGTTTTTTAGAAGGATTTAGAAGACTTCTTAATGGGTCCTAATGGCTTAATAAAGCGGACAAACTTCTGTTGCAGGGAGAGGCTAGTCTCAGGTTGGATAGATCTATTTCTAAATGCGTGACAGACACATTTGAATTGACCAACCCACAGTCCTCCTTAGACCAAAAAACGGACCAACCACGGCACGGACCTCTCTGTTACAGCCCGGCCAATCGGAAGGCATGCCTGGAGAAGACCCTGAACATGCTGCCTTTTGATTCAGGCCCTCTCATCCCCAGAACGGATGATGTCAGATGGTTGGGTCTGACCACGTGAGAGCAGGGAGAGGCTAGCTGGGTTTGATGTCTTAGTGGTGGACAGGCCCACAGTCAGCTGTGACATTCTTCTGGTTTGGCTCCTCTGTTTGTACCAGATGGCGGTCTTTGATCACCATGCCGTTGAGTACTACTGTATGTATCAGAGATGCTTCAAAGTATAGGTTATTCAGTGTGTTTTACATAGACCACAATGCCTAGCAGCAGTAGTCTATTATAGCAGTTTAGCATTACATTAACCACTTAAGCCCTATTTTATATTTTGCCTAGACAAAAATAGCCAATCTACAAGCTCACTACGTGTCATGATGTATGGCCTTGTGAGCTTGTAGATCAGCTATTTTCAACAAAATGTATTTATTTTTGGGGCGGTGTAGCTGCCCCCTATAAGTGAGTTTTGGACACCGACCAAAAAATGTGTGTACCCCCTAACCCTTCCATTGTTAATGCAAATCGATACTTTTTTCATATCAGCCAATCACATTACAGCTAGTGTCATCACCACTAACTGTAATGTGATTGGCTGACTTTGCAAATTCAGGACTGTGATTGGCTAGCGAAACACATGACACATGTGCAGCCCTATGAATAGCAGTATGGAGTTAAAAAAAGTTATTTATCCTTTTTTTAAAGTGAGTCATGTTGTGATGACCACACACCGCCCACTTCACACTGGGTGTGATTTTTTTTACCTATAATAGCATGCCCAAGATACGGATGCCAGGGCTTAAAGGGGTAGTTCACCCCAAAAAAATTACTTATTTTCTATCAATTATTATACACCCCATGAAGCCTTGAATTCATGGAGACTTTTTTTTGTTTCTGTCGGATTCCTAAGCCAAGAATCTGATGACCGGCAGGAGACTCAACAAGTCCGGCGGTCGTCAAATTATTGGCTTAGTGAGAGGACATGGAAAAAGTTTGGAAAACCGCTGCCGCAGGGACACCAACGGCATCAAACGACCTGCATGCACCGTCCCAAGTCCTGCACTCTGCTACACTACACCGCAGAAACACCTCTGGCGTTCAGGTGGCGGAAAGCCTCTGGATATGATGTGCCGTCACAGAACACTGGATGTTCTAGCGGCCCTAATGCGCTTAAGTCTTCTTAAAAGAAAGGGAGGAAATTAAAAAAAGGTGGTTCGCCTGTAAGAGGAACAGTTTTTTTTTGAGGAAGAGAAGTGCTACTGGCTTTGAGAGTCGCTGTTTGACGCAGCCGAGCATCAAAGCAAAGCTCATGCATGCGCAACATTGCTAACATCACAGGGAAGGATTTGGACAGCGTGCAGTTTGGCCTTTTAACCACGTTCCACCTGGCATCCCTGTTTCGGTGGTGTTATTATAGGTGAATATGAAAAGAAAAAACATTTCACAAAATTCCTACATTTTTCATTCAGATCTACAATCAGGGTTGCCAGATCTGCTTATTTTAATTTCCCCGCAAGATTTTATTTGAAAATAGCCGATCTACAAGCTCACAGCGCGTCGCTTCGCGACGCGTTGTGAGCTTGTAGATCTGCTATTTTCAAATAGCTGATGTATATGTTAAAGGGCTCATGCGGCCCATAGTTGCTTCTTTTGGGCTGGTTTTCCTAGGCCTGGTTCCTTGTTTCTCTCACAGAATCTGGCAACACTGTCTACAATAGCCATCCTGGTCGTGGAATTCCCATTCCCATGTGTGTTCTGCAGAATGAAAATTAAATGTGAATTCCACGACCGGGATGGTTTACCAGGCTATACACTGTGTAGATCTACAAGCTTAGAATAGAAACATTTTCTTCTTGGAAGTTAACATTCTGAAATAGAAGCCATTGTTCTTGCATCGATAAAAAAAAGTAGTGTTTGAGCACATTTTCAAACCATCCACAGTCCACCTCGGAGACATGGAGCGTGCACACAGAAATGGCTCCATCCCAGAGTGAGGATTAGTGAGAACCCGTACTGTATATGGAGATGAGACACACTGTTCCTTTAAGTGGTTAACCCATTAAGACCGGGAACGCATCTGTGTCATTTTTAGATTTCTTTGGCTATTCAAAAAAGTAGCAGATGTACAAGCTCTTGAGCTTGTAGATCAGCTATTTAATTTTTTAACCGTGAAAATGTGTGCAAATCTTTGAAGAGATATATTTTTAAAGAGAACATTTGTAACTTAAATCTTTGCTTCTGGGGGATTCTACAAATGTCTTCTAAACGGATGTAGCTGTATATCAGTGGTTCTCAAACCTTTTCAAGTCAAGAACCACCCAAAATGATATGTATTTGGCTGCGGACCCCCCTCTTAAATTGTTTTCTTACAGGGACCCCAGAAGCAAAGATTTTAGTTACAAATGTTCGCTTTAAAAAGAATATATTGAAAGATTTGCAAAAATGTTCACGATTTTGGCCCAAAAAATTAGCAGATCTACAA